>NC_057807.1:392721250-392936712 GCF_018294505.1 Triticum aestivum | reverse complement strand
GGAGGGAGGGGGCGGCCGGAGAAGGAGGAGGGAGGGCGGTGGGAGGAGGGCGGCCGTAGGAGGAGGGGAGAGGAGGGAGTACCTCGGCGAGGAGCGGCGTGGCTGAAAGTGCATTATATCGACTAGAGGGGGGGTGAACAGGCGATTTTTATGAATTCTTCACTGAGGAATTTGCCGGTGAGGAAATTCCTTAGCGAAGAACTACTAGTAGCGGAATAAGTACTCAGAAGTAAGCATAACAGGATACAGACATAGTCATCATGATGAAATGAAGACAAGCACAGAGCACAGGAAGCGTAAACACAGGATAACACAAGATGAAGATAAACAGACTGAAGAAATTGAACTGAGGAAAGTGAGAACGTCTTTAGTCAAAGTCTTCAAACACAGATATGAAAAATCACTCAACACAGTAATGAGGAAATGAAAGAGTTGAGGAAATAGAACCAGTAAGGTTGGTGAAGACAATGATTTGGTAGACCAGTTCCAACTGTTGTCTCAGTTGTACGTCTGGTTGGAGCGGCTGAGTATTTAAACTCGACGACACACAGTCCCGGACACCCAGTCGCTGAGCACGCAGCTCAGGACACCAAGTCCTCATTGTATTATCCTTGAACTAAGGTCACACAGACCTCGTCCAATCACTCGTGGTAAGTCTTCAGGCGACTTCCAAACCTTCACAGACTAGATCACTTGGCGATCCACAATTCCTCTTGGATGTTCTAGACCATGACGCCTAACCGTCTGGAAGAAGCACAGTCTTCAAACGTGACAAGAAACGGATCCACGCAGGATCAATCTCTTCAGTGATGCTCAATCACTTTGGGGTTTGTAGGTGTTTGGGTTTGGGTTTTTCCTCACTCGATGATTTTCGCTCAAAGTCCTCGGAGGATGCGTTGCTCTCAAATGACAAGTGTCAGTTTCTCTCAGAGCAGCCAACCAGCTAGTGGTTGTAGGGGGTGGCTATTTATAGCCTAGGGAGCAGCCCAACATGATAAGCCATAAATGCCCTTGTTTGATATGACCGTTAGGTGGATAAGATATTTTGGGACAGTTGGCGTGCAGCACAACAACGGTCAAAATTTTGACTCCCAAATTCCTCAGGGCTATCATGTTCCTCACTGTGTAGGAAATCCGCACTGGCGAATTCCTAACTCCTCAGTCAGAACAAATTCCTCAGCGACCAGAAGAACTTCGTCTTTGTCACTGAAGAAATTGACTGAACTGTATGAGATTTCCAATGGCTTCACTCGAAGGGATTGGTAGGTGTAGGATTTTGAGTTGAGCATCACATGGAAATTTATCCTTAGTATTTCCTCGACCCCCTTTAACAATACAGTGTTTCCTATGACTCAAGAAAGAGAAAAACAAAACTATGAAAACGAAAGTATTCAAGCTTCATATTCCTTGCATGAATATCAAGTCTTCACGGATACACCAATTTCTTCACTTTCAAAGTCTTCATGAAAGTCTTCAGGAATACCAAAATCTTCAGTCGAAGATATTCATTTTTAGGGGTCGACTTTCTTTTGAAATATCAAACTCCTCATAGACTTATAAACCTGTGTACACTCACAAACACATTAGTCCCTTAACCTATAAGTCCTCAATACACCAAAATCACTAAGGTGCACTAGATGCACTTACAATCTCCCCCTTTTTGGTGATTGATGACAATATAGGTTAAGTTTTCAACGGGGATAAACATGTGAAGTGTAAGTGCTGATATTGAGGAATTTGATTGCAAGATATAGAAGAACTCCCGCTGAAGATGTGCATAGTGACGAATTTGCTTTTGAAGCAATGCACACTTGAAGAGTTGAATCAGGGAGATCTCCCCCTATATCTTGTAATTCATACACACATTTGACATATAATATGAAGAATTTGAAATGCATGATGAAATATGGTGCTTGATGAAATTTAGCATGCATGCAATAATATTAATGAGGAACAAGCATGCAGAATAACGCATCAAGAGTATCAGATCACAGTGCATCAAAAGTATCAAAGCACCATCGGGTTTAAGATTACAACTCGATCCAATAAAGTTTCAGAAGAACGAGAGTTGTAACTTAGCAAAAACAACGCCCATATAATAGACCCGCTTGAAGACTAACTCAAATTTATCCCCCTTTGTCATCGAATGACCAAAAGGTTCGAAACTGAGGACTAACGCCCCTGAAGAATATCAAGTTGATGGAGGAGCGCCAGCGCTGGGTCCAATAGTCGTAGTAGGGCCTGCTGCAGTGTCGTCTAAGTCTTCATTTTCATCAGTCTCGCGTGATGAAGAATAGGAGATGGCCATTAAGGAAGGAACCTTGATCTTCTTGAATTTCTTCGATGGAGGTGCAGACCAGTCAAATTCTTCCTTGAGACCCATATTCTTCAGATCTGCAGCGCTGTAGACATCTGATAGAACAGCCCAAGTACAGTTGAAGGTTTCATGGAGGTAGTATTGGTTTTTCTTCACTGCATTGTGTGTTGATGTCATGTTGTGAAGAATTGAACCAAACTGACGCTTGATCCATTTGTGATTGCGATCAACCTTCTGATGAAGACTGAGGAGTAACTCACGATCAGTCATCACCCTGGGTGTTGTGGCTTGAGGATTTTTCTTGGTGGCAGAGTCATGTGTGGCAGAGTCATCATTTGTGGAGTAGGATCCAGCCTTGCAAAATTGACCATCCAACGGACAAATTCCTTCATCTATCACAGCAGTTGCCTTGCCTTTGTCATCAGCTGAGGAATATGTCCGTTTGAGGACTTCAATCAGAGGCAAGTAGCTGCCATGGTTCAAAGTGTCATCTTTGTAATTTAGTGAAGCCCTTGTCTTGATGAATCTCATAATCCATGGTGCATAAGGCTTCAGTTCAAATGGTCACATAGCAATATTCGCCAGGGTCCTCATGAAGAAATCATGGAAGTTGACGGGAACACCATGAATGATATGGAAAAGCATGTTCTTCATGATGCCAACGACCTCTTCATCATTTGAGTCGTGGCCTTTGATTGGACTCACTGTCTTCGTCAGAATGCGATAGACAGTCCGGGGCACATATAGTAATTCCTTGACGAGGAATTTGGTTTGAGGAGCTTGCCCTGGCTTCAAAGGCTTCATCAGCACTTGCATGAAATGATTTGAAAGTTCAGGTTCACTGTAGACACAGCGAGCACTGTCAAGGGGAGGACTGAGTGGTAGGGCATGAAGCAATTCAGTTTCTAGTGCCTTGTAGTGAGTATTTTCAGACATCCAGTCCAGCACCCATGAATTCACATCTTTAGAGTTTCCTGAGATGTGCAGCGTTGCATAGAATTGAAGAATGAGTTCTTCGTTCCAGTCACAGATGTCAGTGCAGAAATTTAGCAATCCAGCATCATGAAGAACAGTGAGGACTGGCTCGAAGCACGGCAGAGACTCCATGTCCTCATGAGGAATATGTTCATGATCGAAGACTTTGTCTTTGTTGAACAGTACTGAGGAATAGAAATTTGCTTGACTAGCAGTCCAGAAACGCCTCTTCCTTATGCGAGCAGAGTCATAGGGGTTATAGTCAGTGAAGAACACATGCTCGCTGAAGAAATCTTCAGCCTTGAACTTTTTCTTCTTTGAGAATGGATCTGTTGGCTTGGGCACGGGAGTGTCAGTGAGTTGCATCACAACCTCTGGAATTGCAATCTCAGGTTCTTCAGGCTGAGGAATTTCTGGTTCCTCTTCAGTGGCAGTCTGCGTGTTAAAAGGTTCAATAACAACAGCTTCTTCAGCACTAGCGGCTTGAATGTCTTCATGCACAGACAAGGTGGGATGAGTTTCTTCAGAGCCCATTTGAACTGTTGGTGCAGGGGACTGAGGTATTTGTTGTAGTGGGGTGAAGAGTGGAGAATTGGGGTGCTGACTTTCCCAAAAGTCATCATTCATCACGGGCGTTGTGCAGCCAATGTCCATGTCTTCATCTTCAATTTCTTCAACGCCAGCCTCTTTAGCTGTGAACTGAGGCATTACCGAGGAAGCAACAGGCGTTGAAGGGATTGCATCCACTTCAATTTCTTCATCAACCTGCTCTGATGAAGCAGCAGATTGAGGTTCTTCATTAGATCCGCTAGGGATCACATATTCCTCATCAAAAGGAACAAGGTCCTTTGATGGCATGGTGGAAATCGGAACAACATCAATTGGATTTTCAATAGAGCTTGTAAGAGGCTTCATCTTCTTTGGAGCTGAAGATTCTGAAGCATTGGATGCTCTCCTTTTCTTCACTGCAGCTTGCTCTGCAGCCTTGGTCTTTTTCACATCGAATGCACATGGAAGAATTGGAGTTGGGGTAGGCGCAGATGGAACTGAGGAATCTGGTTGAATTTCCTCAGGCACAACTGATGCAGTTGCCCTAACTTCTTCAGTTTCTTCAGGCGCACCACTAGTGGATTCCTTGACAATTTCTTCAGCGGCTGGAATGGAGTCATCAGCCCTGGAACTAGCATTTTCTTCAGCAGCCTGAATGTCATCAGCGGTGCCGGCATGTTCTTCAGTTGGTTGAGCAGACGCTTCAGCATGAGGAATTTCTTATTGCGATGGGGCTGAAACATTTGTGAATTTTTCAGTCAATTTCACAAACCTGACTTTGGCTCCTTGCCAATCTGCATAGTAAGCATTGAAATCATCGCTGAGGGCTTTAATTTCAGCTTGGATCTTGAGGAGTCCATCAGTTGTCATATTGACAATGTTATTCTTCAGGAACTTCTCCTTTCTGAACTAAGTCTTCTTGATCTGCGTGGCCTTCTCAAATTTCCATTTCTCTTCAGTGATGAAATGGGTCACCATGTGACTTTGACCTGGAGTCAAATTGAAATCAAGCATAGGAGTATTTGGATCCTTGTGCCAGAGATCAATGTAATCAAGGATCGCCCTTGGTTCCAATAGGAGTGGCACATTTGTTCCTTTGGCTCTAGCGGCCCTTTCTTGTCGGTCTCTGATGATTTCTGCAAGTTCATCATCATCAGCTTCATCGTCAGATGGCACTTGGAAGGCAACCTGTTTCTTCTTCGGACTTGGCCGAGGACCTCGACCAGCCGTTGCCTTAGCCTTCAGCAGAGTGGGGCCTGATGAAGATTTTGGTGCAGCTGAGGAACTTGTTGAGGCACCAGAGGCAATAGAGATGCCTCTTGTCCTTTGGCACGTGGCCAGATGTACAGGTGTTGAGGACTTTGCCAGAGCAGCTGAGGACTTTGGAGGAGGAGCAGTTGTTGGAACTGGCCATGAGGGCTTTGAAGAATCTGGCCATGAGGGCGTAGTTGGTGAAGCACTTGTCTTGTGAGCGGGCTTCTTTGCCATTGATTTTCTTGGCTTGACAGACGCCTTAGTGGTAGTAGCAGCAGCAGAGTCTTCATTGAATTTCCTCACTGCTTCTTTGGCTTGTCTCCAACTTAGCTTGGCGTTTGGCCCATTCTTCAGGAAAATCCTCACCACGCTTGATGCTGGTGGGGTCAGCTTCTTGGCCAGGTGCCAACGGAGCTCTTGGGCATGGAGGATTAAGTGCGAATTTCTTAATATACTTTGGAGTCACATATCTGTACTCCCTCCATTCTCTTGCCCATCTCCGTTCAATCTTCTGTATGCACACCTTGCGCTGATTTTTAGTTTCTTTTCCGTACTTAGCCACATCAAGTGTGCAATAATCAGCATAGATGGCCTCCGGTATTTCAAAAGTAGTCATGACCTCAGGTTTCTTTCCTCCTTTCTGCGGCTTCTTACCATCAGCCATATTCTTCAGATGAGGAATTTGAACAATCGAATTTTCTGAAGAAGTGTGCAACTTTTCTTCGAGGAACGCTGCAAATGAGTTAAGTTGATGAGAACCTAGTGATTCAGCAGCGAACATGAGTACCTGTGAATAGAGTATAGTTGCGAGGAATTTGGAGAGGTCATATGCGTTCTCAGAAGGTTTTTCAAAAAGAACAAGTTTGAGGAACTTGACCAGATGAGCCTTGAAGAATTTTACTAAGCGTTCTTTGTCTTAGGTTCCAGAGTTGTATAGATCGAAGATCCACACAATTAAGGAATCTTGAAGAAAAACGCTTCTTAGAGAAACGAATCAAGAACAGATGACTAGTGAGGTGTTTTGTGTGTGTGAGGATTTGAAGAATAAAACACCTTTGAAGATTTTGTTGTGAAATTTCGAGTCAAAAGAGGGTAGTAAAAATAACTTTTAATTACCCTTGATGAAGAACACGACAAACTATGAAGAAGAATAGTGAAGTTCGTCGGTGTAGATATTCCACGCCCTAACTTGGCGGAGGAAGACAGCTACGGCGGCGGCGGAGTGAAGATTTTCGCGGTTGGCACGAGTACGACGGCGACGAGGTCGAGGCAGTGAAGCTCTTCCTCACCGGTGACGATGGAGTAGCGGCGGCGCTAGGGTTTGAGGAGCTCGAGCGAGAGAGAGAGAGAGCGGTCGAGCGGAGTAAAGGAAGTCAGGAAGGGGAGAGGGGGTATTTATAGTCGCAGTGAAAAAACTGTTCGCCCGAAGATTTAGGACGAACATGCCCCTGACCCTTCTCCTTCACTTGACATGTGTTAGCCACGTACTGGGAAGTGGAGATCGTGTTAGATCGTGGGTGAATAGATAAGTCTATCGTGGGATACGGAACGGTTTGAGCGGGAAAGCCGAAAATTTGGATAAGATAAGCTTTAAGTTCCGTTCGCAAATTCTTCAGCTGACAAGGATACAGTGAAGATTTTGAACGAGTTTCAAATAGAACGCACATGAAGAATTTGTGAATAGATTGGGTTGAGTATAGCATAGAGGGGAAAGGGTCCGATCACATTCACATAGCAGAAAAAGCAACTTGAAGAAATAGCCATAAGTGAATGTTTTATAGGACAAAAACTCATATATATATATATATATATATATATATATATATATATATATATAGCCAATGAAGAAAAACATCAGAACCAGTGAAGATTTTGCAAAGTTGAAGAATTTGAAAAACTGAAGAATTTAAAAAAAATGAAGATTTTCAACTTTGATGGTGGCGTAACCCACCGTATAAGAATGATGATTTCAGACACCGCGTACAATTGTCGTAGGGTTCTGAGAATCAAATTCTTCATTAATTTCTTCACACTTAGAGTGTTATTCTTCATTGACTGAAGAAAAACGTTTCTTCATGTGTTGCACATCTAAGTCATCAATTTTGCATAAGTGTCAGGATGTGTGTCCTTTTCAGAGAACATTCGAAGATTCTAAGATATATAGCTCACACCGCAACTTGCTAAATCTCTTCTCATCCAAGGGCTTTGTGAAGATATCGGCTAGCTGTTCTTCAGTCTTCACGTGCTCGATGGAGATGTCGCCCTTCAACACATGATCACGAAGAAAATGATGACGAATCTGAATATGCTTTGTCTTCGAGTGCTGAACTGGGTTGTGACCAATCTTGATGGCACTCTCATTATCACAGAGGAGAGGCACATTCTTCATGTTGACGCCATAGTCCTTGAGGGTTTGCTTCATCCATAGCAATTGAGCACAACAAGAACCACCAGCAATGCATTCAGCTTCAGCAGTAGACAGTGATACGTAGTTCTGTTTCTTCGAGGAGCAACAGACCAAAGAACGTCCGAGGAAATGACAAGTACCAGATGTTGACTTGCGGTCCACACGATCACCAGCATAGTCAGAGTCAGAATATCCAAGGAGATCAAAAGTAGAGCCCTTGGGGTACCATAATCCTAGTGTTGGTGTGTGAGCTAGATATCGAAGAATATGCTTCACAGCCTTATGGTGTGATTCCTGAGGTGCAGCTTGAAATCGGGCACACATGCAAACACTAAGCATTATATCTGGCCTAGATGCACATAAGTACAATAACAAACCAATCATGGAGCAGTATACCTTGTGATCGAAGTCAATACCATTTTCATCAGTGCATAGATGGCCATTTGTGGGCATAGGAATTTTGACGCCTTTGCAATCTTGCATGCCGAATTTCCTCAGAACTTTCTTGAGGTATTTCTCCTGAGATATGAATATGCCATTGTGCTGTTGACAAATTTGAAGACCTAAAAAGAATTTCAACTCTCCCATCATAGACATTTGATATTCTTCACTCATCATATAGGCAAATTCATCACTATAATGTTGGTCAGTACAGCCAAAGATAATATCATCAATGTATATTTGGCACACAAACAGTTCACCATCATAAGATTTAGTAAAGAGAGTAGGATCGAGTGAACCGGGTGTGAAGCCATTCTTCACGACGAATTCCTTCAAAGTATCATACCACGCCCGAGGGGCCTGCTTGAGGCCATATAGGGCCTTGTTGAGTCTGAAGACTTTGTCAGGATTCTTTGGATCTTCAAAACCTGGGGGTTGAGCAACATATACTTCTTCCTCAAGCATACCATTGAGGAATGCACTTTTCACATCCATTTGTTGTAAGATAATATTATGATGGTTAGCATAAGCAAGCAATATGCGAATAGCCTCAAGTCTAGCAACAGGTGCAAAAGTTTCATCGAAATCAATTCCTTCAACTTGTGTGTTGCTTTGAGCTACAAGTCGTGCTTTATTCCTCACCACAAGGCCATTTTCATCTTGCTTGTTGCAGTAGATCCACTTTGTGCCAATGATATTATGCTTGCGAGGATCTGAACGTTTGACCAGTTCCCAAACATTGTTGAGCTCGAACTGATGTAATTCTTCTTCCATGGCCTGAATCCACTCAGGCTCTAGAAATGCTTCATCTACCTTAGTGGGCTCTGTAATAGAGACAAAAGCATAGTGCCCACAAAAGTTAGATAAATGTGAAGTTTTTGAGCATGTGAGAGGACCTGGCGCTCGAATGTCATCGATGATCTTTTCCACTTACACTTCTTTTGCAATGCGAGGATGAGCTGGTTGTCGTTGAGGAATTTGATCAGCATTATCTTCAGCACCATTTTCTTCAGCATTTTCATCAGGTGCACTAGCTCGATTTTCTTCACGTTCTGGAATGAATTCTTCAGTAGATTCTTTGGTAGGAATAACATCCTCAGTAGCCTTGAACTTGATAGAATCCTCAGGTGTTGGTTCATCTATTACAGAAGGTAGGTGCTCTCTTTGCGAGCCATTAGTTTCATTGAACCGCACATCTATAGTTTCAACAACCTTGTGAAGAACGTTGTTGAAGACTCTGTAGGTGTGCGAGTCCTTTCCGTAACCAAGCATAAAACCTTCATGTGCTTTCGGTGCAAATTTAGCATTGTGATGAGGATCTCTAATCCAACATTTAGCACCGAAGACTTTGAAATAACTCACATCGGGTTTCTTGTCAGTGAGGAGTTCATAAGCAGTCTTCTTGAAGAATTGTGAAGATATACCCGATTGATGATGTGGCACGCAGTATCAATTGCATCAATCCAAAAACGACGAGGCGTTTTGTATTCATCAAGCATAGTGTGAGCCATTTTAGCGAGGGTTCTGTTCTTGCGCTCCACGACGCCATTCTGCTGAGGAGTATAAGGAGCAGATAACTCATGAGTAATACCAAGTTCATCAAGATAGCCATCAAGACCGGAATTCTTGAACTCGGTCCAATTGTCAGTTCTGATGTGCTTGATCTTCACACCAAAGTTGGTTGAAGCCCTTGAGGAAAATCGTTTGAAGATTTCCTGCACTTCATGTTTGTAAGTGAGAATGTGTACCCATGTGTAACGAGAATAGTCATCAACAATAACAAAGCCGTATAGAGATGCATCATTTGAAACAGCAGAATAATGATTAGGACCAAAGAGATCCATGTGAAGCAATTCAAATGGACAAGTAGTGGTCATGATAGTCTTCGTTGGATGCTTGGACTTTGTCATCTTTCCAGCTTCACAAGCTCCGCATAAGTGATCCTTGAGGAATTTGACATTCTCAATGCCAATGACATGCTTCTTCTTCGCAAGCGTGTTCAGATTCCTCATGCTAGCATGACCAAGTCGTCGATGCCATAGCCAGCCTTCTGAAGCTTTTGTAAGTAAGCACACGGCTGGTTGTGGTCCTGTAGAGAAATCAACAATATACATATCTCCTCTCCTAAAGCCTTCGAAGACTTTGGAATGGTCAGCTTCCATGATCACAACACATCGATATCTTCCAAAGACAACAACCATATCGAGATCACAAAGCATTGAGACAGACATGAGGTTGTATCCTAAGGACTTGACAAGCATGACTTTGTCCATGTGTCGATCCTTTGAGATCGCAACCTTGCCTAGACCCAATACCTGACTTTTGCCTTTGTCAGCGAAGATGATATGCTTCAGATGTGATGGTGATAAAGGAGCATCCATCAATAGACTCTTGTCACCCGTCATGTGATTTGTACATCCACTATCTAGAACCCACTCGTTGGCTTTGGACTGATCATCCTGCAGATGAATTAGTGCAACTTACGATCTCATATACTTCATCAGTGAAGAATATGATATCAAGTTCATCAGATGAATTTCATCAAGCAGTAAAAGAGATATTTCAGTATGAGGACGTGTGAAATGAAAGTTCATTTCATCATGATTCGCCTGCGTCCTCTCAGGCATTTTTGTCAGGCCTCCAGCAAATTCTTCAGACATTTAAAGCACGTCTGGAGACCTGACTCTGCATAAGGGATTAGTTCTTTTTCTTCACCACCCACATCTGAAGGGGTGGCAAAGAGTTCATCACTCTGCGAGCACCATATGAGAAAGGTGGCATAGAAGCCAATCCATTTTGTTTCACATAAGAGGGGTTAGGGTAAGCATATGAATAAGCAGAGAAATTCTTCGAGGACTTATGAACATAATGATTTGAAGAATAACGTGCATATTGATAGCCCTTTGCTCTAGCCTGCGAAATAGAATTGTTAGCACGATGATAGTCATATGAGGACTTTGATCCATTTGAGGAATTTGATCCGTATGAGGACTTGGATCCATATGAAGAATTATGTCCATATGAAGAGTTTGATCTGGGATTCCTATTCTTCACAGGTGGTGTCATGAGGACATTCACCTGAAGACTTTCAACATAACTTTTGGGAACCCAGATTTTCTTCATAGGGGAACCGTTCCTGCAGTTAGTCCCAACATATCTAGCAAATACTTCACCATTCTGATTTTTGAACAGTTTATAGTTGGAGTCAAATGATTCATCAGAAGAATGAGGAGATTCACATGTAAAGCCAGATAAGTTAGATGGATCAACTGGAGGTCCCTTTGCAGCAACCCATGAGGTTTTGGGGTACTGCTCAGGCTTCCAATATGTTCCATCAGCATTGAGTCTCAAAGGCAATACCCTCTTTCCTAGGGTTTCTGTTGAGGATCTGCTTTTTGAGCACATCACAAAGAATCTGCTGCCCTTTGAGGTTTTTGTACATGCCTGTCGTGTACAATTCCTTCAGCCCTACATCATTAGTAGTACTAGCAATGTCCTTAGATGAGGAATTAGTGATAGCAGAGGTAGGTGAAGAATTTGTAACAGTTGAAGCATTTGAACATTCAGGTGATGAAGTAGCAGATTCACGTTCAATGCACTTTAAGCATGAAGGAACAAATTCTTCTTGAGTAGCGTTGATTTGTTAAGCAAGTAATGAATCACGATCCTTCTTAAGATCTTCATAACTCACTCTTAGATTCTCAAGATCTTGCTTTCTTTGAAGAAGTTCAAGAGAAAGTTTCTCGTGATCAGATAAGAGAGCATTATGATGACCTTGAAGATCGTCAAACTTGGAATGGAGTCCCTGAAGACTTTCAGCCAAGGCTTTTGACTGATCCATTTCTTCACCCAACATATCATCGCTCTTATTTAGCATGTAATGAACTTTTTCCAAAGCTCTTTGTTGTTTAGTGGCAAGGGAAGCAAGTTTATCATAGCTAGGTCAAAATTCATCGCCAGATTCATCATCACTGGACTCGGATAGGTAGCATTCGTTTACCTTAGCACTTTTTGCCATAAGGCAGGGGTTGGACGATGATGATTCTGGTTCGAATGTCATCTCTTTGAGAGATTCCTTGTAATCATCAAGCCAAGGATCATGACGATTTAGATGTCCATCATAGACCTCAGAGAGACGGTCCCAGATTAGCTTCGCGTGATTGAGATGCATGACATTCCTGAATTGATTTTGGGACAGACTTGTGCAGATGACATCCTTCGCTATCAGGTTGAGGAGAGTGTACTTGCGAATGTCATCAGCTTCAGCCATCTTGCATAGATCGGTAAGACCGATCTCGGTGACGGTCCATAGTTCGCTGTCCATAGCCATGAGTCGCTTCTTCATCATGGCCTTCCACCGAGGATACTCATGACCGTCAAAGATGGGGCAGGAAACGTTCCTCAATCCTGCAGTCGACATAACTCGAACTCTAGGTGGTTAAAGCAAAATCACACAGAACAAGGGAGTACCTTGCTCTGATACCAATTGAAAGTGCGTTATATTGACTAGAGGGGGGTGAACAGGCGATTTTTATGAATTCTTCATTGAGGAATTTGCTGGTGAGGAAATTCCTTAGCGAAGAACTACTAGCAGTGGAATAAGTACTCAGAAGTAAGCATAACAGGATACAGACATAGTCATCATGATAAAAAGAAGACAAGCACATAGCACAGGAAGCGTAAACATAGGATAACACAAGATGAAGGTAAACCGACTGAAGAAATTGAACTGAGGAAAGTGAGAAAGTCTTCAGTCAAAGTCTTCAAACACAGATATGAACAATCACTCAACACAGTAATGAGGAAATGAAAGAGTTGAGGAAATAGAACCAGTAAGGTTGCTGAAGACAATGATTTGGTAGACCAGTTCCAACTACTGTCTCAGTTGTACGTCTGGTTGGAGTGGGTGAGTATTTAAACTCGAGGACACACAGTCCCGGACACCCAGTCACTGAGCACGCAGCTCAGGACACCAAGTCCTCACCATATTCTCCTTGAACTAAGGTCACACAGACCTCGTCCAATCACTCGTGGTAAGTCTTCATGCGACTTCCAAACCATCACAGACTTGGTCACTCGGCGATCCACAATTTCTCTTGGATGCTCTAGACCATGACGCCTAGCCGTCTGGAAGAAGCACAGTCTTCAAAGGTAACAAGCGTCGGATCCACGCAGGATCAATCTCTTCAGTGATGCTCAATCACTTTGGGGTTTGTAGGTGTTTGGGTTTGGGTTTTTCCTCACTCGATGATTTTCGCTCAAAGTCCTCGGAGGATGGGTTGCTCTCAAATGACAAGTGTCAGTTTCTCTCGGAGCAGCCAACCAGCTAGTGGTTGTAGGGGGCGGCTATTTATAGCCTAGGGAGCAGCCCGACATGATAAGACATAAATGCCCTTGTCTGATATGACCGTTAGGTGGATAAGATATTTTGGGACAGCTGGCGCGCAGCACAGCAACGGTCAGAAATTTGACTCTCAAATTCCTCAGGGCTATCATGTTCCTCACTGTGTAGGCAATCCGCACTGGCGAATTCCTAACTCCTCAGTCAGAACAAATTCCTCAGCGACCAGAAGAACTTCGTCTCTGTCACTGAAGAAATTGACTGAACTGTATGAGATTTCCAAAGGCTTCACTCGAAGGGTTTGGTAGGTGTAGGATTTTGAGTTGAGCATCACATGGAAATTTTCCTTAGTATTTCCTCGACCCCCTTTAACAGTACGGTGTTTCCTATGACTCAAGAAAGAGAAAAACAAAACTATGAAAACGAAAGTCTTCAAGCTTCATATTCCTTGCATGAATATCAAGTGTTCACGGATACACCAATTTCTTCACTTTCAAAGTCTTCATGAAAGTCTTCAGGAATACCAAAATCTTCAGTCGAAGATATTCATTTTTAGGGGTCGACTTTCTCTGTAAATATCAAACTCCTCATAGACTTATAGACCTGTGTACACTCACAAACACATTAGTCCCTTAACCTATAAGTCTTCAATACACCAAAATCACTAAGGGGCACTAGATGCACTTACAGTGGCGGTGGCGGACGATGGGTTCGGCACGGCCGGGCGAGAGTGAGTGAGAGGGAGAGAGAGTGAGTGAGAGGGTACTGGTGCAGTGAACTGCTCTAGGATAAGGTAAGTAAGTAGTAGTGCGTTTCAGAGCAACACGCTACTGCTAAGCAACGTAGCAGTAGCGCTTGTCGGGCATACGCGCTACTGCTAAGTGGGGCTAGCCATCTGCGCCCAGTACAAGTATAGCATCAGCGTCTTTAGCAGAATGCACTACTGCTAAAGTAGTAGCAGTAGCGCGGTTTATTTAAACTCGCTACTACTAAGTAGCGGTAGTGCCCTGTTTTGTCCAGTGCTACTGCTAAGATGTTGTGTATATGGCACATGCAAATTTGCTTCGATGGCATGGAAATACCGCATATAGGTAGGTATAGTGGACTCATATGGCAAAACTTGTTTAAAGGGTTTTGGATGCACAAGTAGTGATCATACTTAGTGCAAAATGAAGGCTAGCAAAAAGATTGAGAAGAAACCAACCAAGAAACGAAAAATCTCGTACCCAAGCATTAAGAATAAGTAACAGCGAATAAATGTATCACAAGTAGGATATAAATTTCATTGCATAACTATTGACTTTCGTGCTTTCATAGGGAATCACAAACCTTAACATCATTTCTTACTAAAGAACAATTACTCATCAACATGACTCACATATCATATCATCATAGCTCAGAACCATTACTAAGAATGAAGTTTAATTTGTCCAATGATCTTCATGAAAGTTTTTATCATATCCTCCTTGGATATCTATCACTTTGGGACTACTTTTATATGTTTCTTTTGATAAGCTCGAACAAATATAAGTGAAGAACATGAGCATAAGTTTTTCTTTCTCTCAAAATAATCTAAGTGAAGCAAGAGAGAATTCCTTAAAAAATTTACTAACTCCCAAATAAATCTAAGTGAAGAACGAGAGCATTTCTTCAAAAATAACAAAGCACACCGTGCTCAAAAAGATATAAGTGAAGCACTAGAGCAAATCCATGGCTCTAAAGATTAAGTGAAGCATAGGAGAAAGCATAGCATAATTTTTTGCTCTCTCAAAAAGGTGTGTTCAGCAAGGATTCAACACCTAAAACCCAAAGCAAAACAAGCAAAGACTCATATCATACAAGACGCTCCAAGCAAAACTCATATTATGTGATGAACAAAAATATAGCTTCAAGTAAAATACCGATGGTTGTTAGAAGAAAGCGGGGATGTCACTCAGGGGCATCCCCAAGCTTAGTTGCTTGCTACTTCTTTGAATATTATCTTGGGGTGCCTCGGGAATCCCCGAGCTTAGCCTTTTTCTAATCCTTATTATTTCATCCATCATAAGATAACCCAAAACTTGAAAACTTCAATCACACAAAACTCAACAAAACCTTCCTGAGATCCGTTACTATAAGAAAGCAAACCACTACTATAAGTACTAATGCAAAACTATTCTAATTTTTGTTTTTTGCATTATATCTACTGTACTCCAACTTTTCTATGGCAAAAACTCATCAAAGAAAACCATAGAACCATCAAAACAAGCACACAATGCAAAGAAAACAGAATCTTTCAAAAACAGAACAATCTAAAGCAATCGGAATATTTCGAATACTTCTGTAACTCCAAAATTTCGGAAATAAATTGGTGGACGATAGAAATTTGTCTATTAATCGTCTTCAAAAAGAATCAACTCAAAATGTCTCTTCTATTAAAAATGACAAATAATCTCGTGAGAGCAAAAGTTTCTGTTTTTCAGCAAGGACAAATCAACTTTCACCCAAATCTTCCCAAAGGCCTTGCTTGGCACAAACACTAATTAAAGCACAAAAAATACAATCATAACAGTATCATAATTGTGCTAACATACAAGAACAGAAAACAAAAGGTAAGAATAAATTTTATTCATTGGGTTGCCTCCCAACAAGCGTTATCGTTTTAAGCTCCTAGCTAGGCATAACACGTAGGATCTAGGTTTTGTCATCCTTATCCTTGTTTTCCTTGGAGGTATTTGTGTCAGAAGGTTTTGTAAATAAAACATAAAACAAATTATCCATGGAAACTTTAGCACTATCAAGTTGCTTTTTATCATAACCCCTTTGATTTCTGGCAGTGATCCAAGAATAGTGTTGATTAACATCGTTAAAAACTTGTTGGATCATATCTAAAACGGGGACTTGCTTTTTAAGATTCTCATCAAAGATTTGGTTATCTCTAAGAAACGGTCTTAAAGCATAATTACTACTATAAATAATTTCATCAATCATGAGTTTTTCATGATTCATGCCACAAAAATCAAAGATTTCCCTAGCTTCCCGTATTATGTAGTCAAATTCATTCATCAAAACAAGAGTGCCTAACTTTTTAGCTTTAGGATCCTTTATAACGGGAAACTCATAGAACAATCATTGCAAAGTGGGATGAGTATGAATAAATCTAGTTTCAAGCTTCAAAACAAGTGCTGAAATATCTTCCGCATAAGATTTAGTCCTTTAAGTATAGGGATATCATCAAGACTTTATTTTTTGACACAATTAGAAAATTCTTGGACATGTTCCTTTCCCATAAAATTCCCTTGCCCCAAAACAAAATTTTGGTATCTAGATTACCCGTATGCTCCATTTTAGGAGTTAGGCCATCATCTGTTTCTGCCATACCAAAGTCACTCATGGTGACAAGTTCAAGCAAATAAGAGATCTAACGAGAAAAAGGCAAACGAAAAAGAGGGCAAATAAAACAACAAATTTATGTGAAGTGGGGAGAGGAAAACGAGAGGAAAATGTAAAATAATGTAAATTTCGAGGAGATGAGATTTGTGATTAGGAACCTGGTTGATGTTGAAGATCCTCCCCGGCAACGGCGCCAGAAATTCCTTTTGATGTCTGCTAGAACTACGTCGGTATTTCCCCAAAGAGGAAGGGCTGATGCAGTATAGCGACGGTAGGTATTTCCCTTAGTGATGAAACGAAGGTCATTGACAGTAGGAGAACCTCCTCACACCACGTAAACATCACCTACACACAAGTAACAAATACTCGCAACCCGATGTGTTAAAGGGGTTGTAAATCCCTTTCGGGTATGACGCCTCAAGATAGGCAAATAATGTGAGATAAAAGTGGTTGATAGGATAAATAGATTGCGGAACAAATATATTGCAGCAAGGTATTTTTGCATTTTTGGTTTACTAGATCTAAAAATAAATGCAAAGGAAAATAGATCGCAAAGGCAAATATGATGAAAAGAGACATGGGGCCATAGGTTTCACTAGTGGCTTCTCTCGAGAAAGATAGCAAATGGTGGGAAAACAATTACTGTTATGCAATTGATAGAACTTCAAATAATCATGACAATATCTAGGCAATGATCATTATATAGGCATCACGTCCAAGATTAGTAGACCGACTCCTGCCTGCATCTACTACTTTACTCCACACATCAACCGCTATCCAGCATGTATCTAGTGTATTAAGTTCATGGAAAAACAGAGTAATGCAATAAGATCAATGAGATGATGTAGATAAGATCTATTTATGTAGAAATGGACACCATCTTGTTATCCTTAATAGCAACGATACATACGTGTTGTTTCCCCTTCTATCACTGGGATCAAGCACTTTAAGATCGAACCCATCACAAAGCACCTCTTCCCATTGCAAGATAAATAGATCAAGTTGGACAAAGAAAGCCCAAATATCGGAGAAGAAATACGAGGCTATAAGCAATCATGCATATAAGAGATCAAAGAAGACTCAAATAACTTTCATGGATAAAAACATAGATCTGATCATAAACTCAAAGTTCATCGGATCCTAACAAACACACTGCAAAAAGGCTTATATCATATGGATATACAAGAGAGAGAGAGAGAGAGAGAAAGCCATCTAGGTACTAACTACGAACTTGTAGGTGTACAAAGAACTACTCATGCATCATCGGAGAGGCACCAATGGATGTGGTGAACCCCTACGTGATGGTGTCTAGATTGGATCTGGTGGTTCTGGACTGTGCGGCGGATGGAATTGATTTTTGTCGACTCCCCTAGGGTTTTTGGAATATTGGGGTACTTATAGAGCAAAGAGGCGGTTCAGGGGGCACCCGAGGTGAGCACAACCCACCAGGGCGCGCCTGGGCCTCCTAGCGCACCCTGGTGGGTGCTGCCCTCCTCGAGGCACCCCCAGGTGCAGCCTTGGCCCACTCGATGTCTTATGGCCCAACAAAATCCTCAAAAAGTTCCACTGCATTTAGACTCCGCTTGATATTGATTTCCTGCGATTTAAAAAACATGCAGAAAACAGCAACTGGCAATGGGCACTATTTCAATAGGTCAGTACCAAAAAATGATATAAAATGACTATAAAATGATTGTAAAACATCCAAGAATGATAATATAACAACATGGAACAATAAAAAATTATATATATGTTGGAGACGTATCACTTTGCTATGCTTAATGCTTGTCACTAGGGCCCGAGTGCCATGATTTCAGATCTGAACTGTTTATGTTTTCACCATTATATCTATGTTCTAGATCCGATCTTGCAAGTCATATGCACCTTATACCTGTTATGATCCATAAACCATGGGGTGACAGACATCGGGATACTTTTAGATGTTGACCGTAGTTTGAGGAGTTCATGTTTTCACTATGTGTTAATGCTTTGTTCTGGTTCTCTATTAAAAGGAGGCCTTAATATCCCTTTGTTTCCTTACAGACCCCATTGCCACGGGAGGGTAGGACAAAAGATGGCATGCAAGTTCTTTTCCATAAGCATGTATGACTATTTAGGGAATACATGCCTAGATTATATTTATGAATTGGAGCTAGTTCTGTGTCGCCCTAGTTTATGACTGTTATATGATGAATATCATCAAATGAGTCCACCGATCTCATGCCTACCAGTTTTCCACATATTGCTCTTGCTAAATTACTATTGCTATTGCTACTGTTACAACTGCTACAAAATTGTTACTGTTGTTACCGTTACTATTGCTGCTATTACCACTTCTATCAAAACTATCATATTATTATGCTACTGATCACTTTGCTGTAGATATTTAATCTCCAGGTGTGGTTGAATTGACAACTCAGCTGCTAATACTTACAGATATTCTTTGGCTCCCCTTGGGTAGAATCTATAAACTCGGGTTGGATACTCTACCCTCGAAAACTATTGTGATCCCCTATACTTCTGGGTTATCAAGACCTTTTTCTAGCGTTGTTGCCGGGGAGCATAGCTATATCTGTTGAGTCACTTGGGATTATTACCTATTTATCACTATGAAGAATCTGAAGGACACTAAAACCAAGATCTTTCCCTCAAGGACGAGGGCAGGTAAGGAATTGCCATCACACTCTGGACTTGATTCTCCTTTAGTTATAAGTAAGCTTGCAACACCACCATATGCTATTAATCCTGATATGTTGCAAGTTATTGATGATGTTACTTCTGCTATGAATGATGCTTGTGATGATGCTAATACCTTGCTTGATAAGACTGTGCCATTAGGAGAACTCCTTGATGAACAACTTGCTAGAATAAAAAATACTAAGAATCTTGAAAGTGCCGAAATTACTGAAACTGATGAAGGCTTGAAACTGAGAATTATGAAACGCCTATTAGACCTAGCTCTCCTAGATTTGAATTTCCTAAGATAACTGAGGATTATGTTATGGATGAGGAGATAGCTAGAGATTTTCTTCTTTGCAATAATAGGGATGATCTTAAGAAATTACTATGCGAACTGAAAGAAAAATCTTTAAATGCTAGAATGAAATGTGATCCTAAGTTTGCTACTTCACATGTCTTTGTTAATGATAAGGATTATGGATTCTCTGTTGACCTAGATTTAATTACTTTAGTTGAGCACGACCCTTTCCATGGTTATGAAAATGAAACTATTGTGGTACATCTTACTAAACTAAATGATATAGCCACCCTTTTTGCTCATGATGAGAAAATTCTCTATTTCTATATTCTAACATTATCTCCGTTCTCATCAAAGGGTGATGCTAAGACTTGGTACAATACTCTTGCTCCTGGTTGTTTGTGTAGTCCCCATGATATGATTTATTACTTTTCTGCAAAATATTTTGTTGCTCACAAGAAACAAGCTGCCTTACAAGAAATATTTAACTTTGTCAAATTGAAGACGAGAGTCTCCCACAAGCTTGGGGGAGGCTTCTCCAATTGCTTAATGCTTTTCCTGATCATCCTCTTAAAAATGAAATACTTGATATCTTCTATAATGGACTAATTGATACTTCTAGGGACTTCCTAGATAGTTGTGCTGGTTGTGTTTTCAGGGAATGAACAGTTGAACAAGATGAGGAATTGTTGAATAATATATTGACGCATTATGATGATTGGACACTTCCTGAACTACCGCCTAAACCCACTTCGAAGAAGAGGGTATCTTATTTCTTAGTCCTGAAGATATGCAAGAGGCAAATAAATGTATGAACAAAAAGGGTATTAAAGCCGAAGATGTTAAAAATTTACCTCCTATTGAAGAAATACATGGACTTAACACACCACCGCACCGGTGATAGAGGTAACAAATTTATTAAAGTTTGATGAAGGTGACATCCCTTACAATAAACATCCTAGTCAATGCCTTTATGAATTTGATAATTACATTAGAAAAAATATCACTTCAATGCAAATGTTATGAAATAATTGAAATACAACTTGGATATGATTACTCGCTTGAGTGACTTGTTATTTAGAATCTCTAATGATGTTAGAGATGTCGAAAAACAAGCATCTATGGTTCAAACTTAGCTAGAACAAGTTGCTAATTCTCATAGAGAATTGCTTAGTGAAATGAATAATAATATGAATGATGTTGCTGTTAGAGTAGAAACTAGAGGAGGTAAAATGACTCAGGAACCACTTTATCCTGAGGGACACCCTAAAAGAATTGAACAAGACTCTCAAAGAATTAACGCTGATGCACCTAGTCCTTCTATAAGGAAGAAGAGAAAAGAAAAATGATAGGACTCTGCATACCTCTAGTGAACCTGAAATAGAAAAACCTCCCGAAGATAATAATGATGTCTCTATCTCTAGTGCTGAAACTCAATCTGGTAATGAAGACAAAGACAATGATGATGTTCAGGAAGACACTCAACCAAACAATGATAAAGAACCAGATAATGATGTTGAGATAGAACCTGCTGTTATGATAACGGACAACCTAAAAATAAATGATATGATATAAGAGACTTTGTTGCTAGAAAACATGGTAAAGAAAGAGGACCATGGTTTCAAAAACCCATGCCCTTTCCACCTAAACCAACTAAGAAAAAGATGATGAATAATTTGAATGCTTTGTTGAAATGCTTAGGCCAGTCTTTTTGCACACTCGCATGACTGATATGTTAAAGATGGCCCCTTATGCTAAATATATGAAAGACATTGTCACCGACAAAAAAAATACCGAAGCTGAAACCTCCACTATGCTTGCTAATTATTCTTTTAAGGATGGAGCACCTAAAAAACTTGGAGATCTAGGAATACCAACTATACCTTGCTCCATCAAAAGAAATTATGTCAAAACTTCTTTGTGTGATCTAGGAGCTGGTGTTAGTGTTATGCCTTTCTCTTTATATAAAAGACTTGATTTGAATAAACTCACACCTACTGAAATATCTTTGCAAATGGCTAACAAGTCAACTGCCATACCTATTGGTATTTGTGAGGATGTGCCTGTTGTTGTTGTAAATGTTACTATCTTAACGTACTTTGTTATTCTTGAGATGCCCGAGGACAACAACATGCCGATTATCCTTGGTAGACCCTTTTTGAATACTGCAGGGGCTGTTATTGATTGCAATAAAAGCAAGGTCACTTTTCATATCAATGGCAGCGAGCATACGGTGCACTTTTTGAAGAAACAATTTCAAGTGAATGGTATTACTGTTACTGAAAAATCTCTGACAATTACTATTGGAAGTTTTCAACTCCCTTTACCAACAGCCAAAAACAAATATGAAATACTTATTGTTGGGGATATGCATATCCCCGTTGAGGTAACTTAGTGTTTTACGAAAGTTCTTCGGTGTCATGATAATTGAAAGTGGTTGTTAATAAGACTTGATCAACCTTATTAATGGATCAATTTTGAGAGGTATGAAGTTGATGAATTTAGTAGGCACAACTTTCTGTCGTTGCCTTTTATTTTCTGTTTTTCTCAGTTAAGTAAAATGAAATGCCATGTTTATTATGTTATCTGGGTTTTTTCATGCAATAAAAATGACCCAAAAATAAAAGTGCTCAGAATGCTCTGAAAATTTAATATGACTTTTTCTTCAATATTTCTGAATTTCTGGTACACATAACATTAGAGGGGATGGCCCTGGTGACCAAAATACACCAGGGCATGCCAGCTACTCCAAGCGCGCCCTGGTGGGTTGTGGTCCCCACTTGGCCCCCTCACTTATGTCTTTAGCCCATGTCATCTCCTACCTCTAGAAAAAAATTCCCTAGAGCTCTCTCTCTCTGTCTCTCTCTCTCTCATGTTCTTGCTCTCAAACCCGCGGATTTCGATCTATTTGCTTGAAGCTCCATTTCTGAAACTGTTTTGGGGGATTGCTACTTGGTATGTGACTCCTCCATTGGTCCAATTAGTTTTTTCTTTAGTGGTTTATATTTTGAATAATTAGCTACTCTTGGTGCTTCTGTAGATGGGCTTGTATGTTGAATTGTTAGAGTTCTAAGTAGTTTGAATGCTTGTTATGGCCTCTAGGAATCCCTATGAGTAGTTGTTATCAATCTTGCAAAGTTTTGTTGACAAAATTTTGTGACCCAAAAATTTCAGAAAATTGTACGCAAATAAATGTATCTCTTTGGAAGGAGTTCTTCGAGGAGGAGGTCCTTGGATGCATCATCAAGTAGTAGCTCAATCCAACGGTCTTATGTTGAACCAAGTGCAAGCTCAATACGAGATGCCACTATCAAATCCTTCCTATGGTCATGCAATGATTTCATGGTGAGTGCAGGTATTAAGGAAGAATTTGAGCTGTATGTCCACAATGCCGAGCTCGGCCCCTACATCCAAGACACGTGCAACCATCATATCAACCTCACCGAAATGTTCACTAAGAAATTTAAATGTCATCCTTGTGAGTCTAGAGTTTCATTCAATCTTTATGATCTTCCCTTTACCATGCCTCTAGACGTGTTCTATGATGCATGCAAAATTCCATATTGGGGTTCGCTGGACGAGCCACCAAGATCTCAGTATGAGTCATTTTTTACTAGTCTCTGTTACGGTAAGGATATAGGAGTGACTCAGGGTAGAATAAAAAGTATGCATTTCCCTTCCATTCAGTACTTTGCACTCTTTAATGGCAAATGCATCATGGGAAAGCAAGATTGCAACACATTGTGTGCCCCTGACTTAAGCCTCATACACACTGCCCTGATAGGAATTGAATGTTATAGCCTTGGAGTTATTGTTGCATGGATATTGCAACATAATGCTTCCAGTGGTTACTTTTATGTTGGAATATACGCTTCTCGTGTAGCTAAAAGGCTGGGTGTGACCTTGGCCTAACAGTCCTACTCTATCTACCCGGTACTTAAGCTTTGAGGCCATGAAGCACCATAAGTTTCTTAAGGCCACAATCACTAACTCTACTTATAGCTTGAGGTTCAATAAAAACCCAGTGTACCTATTATTTTGCCTGCTCCTGCTGTCCTTGATTATCACGGTAAGGGAAGATATTATGTTCTTGAGAGGAAGGCTCACGCGTACAGTGTGGAGGTCGAGGCTGCCAGACAGGTGGAGGAGGCTGCGCCAAGAGCCTCCGTGGGCTATCACTCAGATTATTACCCAGGCTATAGATGATGATTACCAAGCTAGGACAAAAACCTAAGCTTGGGGGAGTACGTATTTCCACCGACATTGAATTTATGTTCTCACATTTTCATTCCAGTTGTCGGTGTTCATACTTTTTCACTGTATTATCCATGTTAGATTTATTTTCTCGCTTTCTTCTTGTGTGTTTGAAAAACTTTGAGAAAATCCAAAAATATTTCTTGCTTCTTTTCGGTTTTACTTTCTAGCTTAATTTGTGGTAGTACTAAAACAAAACCCAAAAAGATTTCCAGATTATTCCTTTTCTTGTTGGGAGCTCTCCCGTGTAAATAGTTTTTCTCTTTTTTTGTTTTACCTTCTTTAATTTGCTTTCTTTAAGGAAAAATAAAAAACTCTAAAAATATTTCAAGGTGTTTCTCTGAATTTGTTTTCTTTTTATTGAGTCGTACTAAGGAGAAGACCATGATGAAAACGTTGAGTGGCTCTCATATGCATTGTTGTTGAATTGACAAGGAGCCCATATTACCTTGTCTTCTCCTTTTGTATAAAATGTTTGCAGATTTTAGCTTAGTCCACGACACTCTTGCACTAATATTATTTTCATATCATTCGGCCGTGCAAGTGAAAGGCAATAATGACGATATTTGATGAAGTGACTGTGGCAGAGAGAAGCAGGTATGAACCCAACTTGTTTTTGTTTTGTAAATATGTTTAACCTAGTATCCATGATTCAGCCTATTATGATCAAACATATTTGCAATCAATATTAGATATTATAGTTTCTCATGCAATGCTTAAGTATCTAGGAGTGGATAATGATTTATCTTGATGTCAACATGCATTAAAATGATTGTGATGTAGTATGATGATATGGTATCCTCCTCCAAATGTTTCAAGTGGCTTGACTTGGCACATGTTCATGCATGTAGTTGAATCAAAACCAACACATCCCTATGATATTGATGTTCATGTTGTTCATCTCCTAGTCATGCTAGTGTTTAATGTTAATTATGCATAACACATGTTGATGACCGTTTTCGCTCTCTAGATAGCCGCTTCTCAACCTATCTGCTAGTCTTGACTTGTACTAAGCGGAAATATTGCTTGTGCATCAAAACCCTTAAACCAAAGTTATTCCAGATGAGTCCATCATATCTACCTATATGCGGTATTACCATGCCGTACCAAATAAATTTGCATGTGCCACCTCTAAAATTTCAAATGAACATTTGTTTTGTGTGCCTGGACCGCTCATGGAGCAACAGGGGGCGGTCAGTATCTTCCATGCTAAGAGGGTTATTCTCATGATGAGTGTTTATTCACTCATCCTTCCACGAGAGGGCGGTAATAGGATGCCCAGTGTCGAAAGCAAAATTTGCAAATAATTAAACAAAACTCCCCTAGGAATGTTGTTGGTATGGACGGTACCTGTGGATTTGGCTAGTCGTGGAGTGTGTTTGTTGGTGGAGGGGGAGTAAACCTTTACTATCACCTGGAAACTGCAGCTAATGTGTTTAGCATGGAATATATTGATAACTCTTGGTCATAACATTGACAGGAAGGGTGTACCTCCCAAAATCACATTTATCTCTGTTTTAAGCTTTGAGCTCTGGCACCTCTGCAAATCCCTGCTTCCCTCTGCGAAGGGACCATCTATTTAATTTTATGTTGAGTCATCACCTTCTCAAACAAGCGCCAGACCTGAGAGCACTATTGTCATCCTCGTGCATTCTGTTTAGTTAATGTTGAATGCATCATGACTGGATCTTTTCTACCATGAATTACAGTGTTTAGTCATTGCTTGAACTTTGGAGGTGCTCTGCATTTATGTTTTGCGGTATCAGAAAGGGCTAGCGAGATACCACAGTTGTCATATTATATCATGATTGTTTTGACAAAGTGTTGGCATTTGGTATATCTTGTTATTGCTCTCTAGTATATTATGCTATTGATATGAGTTATATAATTTCTAAGAGTTATTGTTGACATTGTTAGTCATGATCCATAAACAAGAACAAAAGAGTCCGTAAAATTTTATGTAAACAAAAACTTGGGTGATACTTAAACTTATTTATGTAAACAAGAACAAAAGAGTCTGTAAAAGTTTTTCTTCGTTACTTTCAGTTTTTCAACTGAACTTCTTGAGGACAAGCAAACGTTTAAGCTTGGGGGAGTTGATACACCTTCATTGTATCTACTTTTCCTAACGCTTTTGCTCTTGTTTTGGACTCCAATTTGCATGGTTTAAATGAAACTAACCCGGACTAACATTGTTTTCAAAAGAACTACCATGGTGTTGTTTTGTGAAGAAATAAAAGTTCTCGGATCGGAACAAAACTTTTTGGAGATTTATTTCAGGAAAAAATACTGGTACCAAGAACTACCGGAAGGGGTGCCCTGGGTGAGCAAGATACACCAGGGCGCGCCACCCCCTCGAGGCGTGCCCTGGTGGATTGTGCCCACCTGGTGGCCCTCCTAACCCTAATTCCAACTCCATAAATACCTATTTTCGGAGAGAGAAATAGGAGAGGAAGTTTCATCGCGTTTCATGATACGGAGCCACCGCCACCTTCTGTTTTTTGTCGGGAGGCCAAATCTGGAGTCTGTTCAGGGCTCCGGAGAGGGGAATATTTGGTCTTCGTCATCACCAACCCTCCTTCATCACCAATTCCATGATGCTCCCCACCGGGAGTGAGTAATTTCTTAATAGGCTTGCTGGTCGTCGAGTAGTTGGATGAGATTCATCATGTAATCGAGTTAGATTTGTTAGGGCTTGATCCCTAGTATCCACTATGTGCTGAGATTGATGTTGCTATGGCTTTGCTATGATAAATGCTTGTCCCTAGGGCCCAAGTGACAATATTTTAGATCTGAACCGTTTATGTTTTCACCATTATATCTATGTTCTAGATCCGATCCTGGAAGTAATATGCACCTACTACGTGTTATGATCTGCAGACCCTGGGTGACAGAAATTAGGATACTTTCTGGTGATGACCGTAGTTCAACGAGTTCATGTATTCACTATGTGTTAATGCTTTGTTCTGGTTCTCTATTAAAAGGAGGCCTTAATATCCCTTAGTTTCCTTATGGACCCCGTTGCCATGGGAGGGTAGGACAAAAGATGTCATGCAACTTCTTTTCCATAAGCACGTATGACTATTTACGGAATACATGCCTACATTATATTTGTGAATTGGAGCTAGTTCTGTGTCGCCCTAGTTATTGATTATTATATGATGAATATCATCCAACGAGTGCACCGATCCAATGCCTAGGAGTTTTCCACATATTGCTCTTTTACTATTGCTACTCTTACAACTTCTACAAAAGAGTTACTGTTGTTACCGTTAGTATTGTTGTTGTTACCACTGCTATCAAAACTATTATATTATTGTGCTACTGATCACTTTGCTGCAGATATTTAATCTCCAGGTGTGGTTGAATTGACAACTCAGCTACTAATACTTACAAATATTCTTTGGCTCCCCTTGTGTCGAATCTATAAATTTGGGTTGAATACTCTACCCTCAAAAACTGTTGTGATCCCCTATACTTGTGGGTTATCAAAAATTCTTATAAATAGAGAAACACACAGTAATAAATCAAGAACTTCGACTCTGCCGCTGCAACCCTCTTTTCTGAAGAGACCCCATCTGGAGGCCTTTTCTGGCACCTGGCCAGAGGGGAAAATCATCACTGAAGGCCATCTTCATCATCCCGGCTGTCTCCATGACGAGTAGGAGTAGGTCACCCTCGGGGCTGAGGGTATGTACTAGTAGCTATGTGTTTGCTCTCTCTCTCTCCCTCTGTCTTGTGTTCTTGATTTGGCACGATCTCGATGTATCATGAGCTTTATTAATTATAGTTGAATCATATGGTGTTCTTCTCTCTCTATCTTGTTGTGATGAATTTAGTCTTCCCCTTTGAGGTTTCGTAATTATCGGATTGAATATTAGATTTGAGATCACTTGATTTATGTCTTACATGCGGATACCCATGGTGATGATGGGCTATTACATTGAGTCACTTGATGTATGTTTTGGTAATCAACTTGCATATTCCCGTGGTGACATTGGGGTAATCTAGGGACATAGGTTGATAGACGTTTTTGTCCTACTTTCTCTGATAGAAACTTTGCGGTACTTGTCATGGAAATATCACGAAAAATGTCCTAACGAAAGGACTTAGTCGTGGAGCCATCGCGACTAGATTAGCTTGAAGGGGTTAAACCGGAACAAAGGACATGGGGAGTTTATACTCGTACGGCCCCTTGCGGTGAAGGTAAAAGCCTACGATCCAGTTGTTCTGGGATTGATTGATCTCGATGAGCAGGGAGCGAATCCGCTTTACCTATCTCTTAAGATGTTGTTTCTTGTCCCTGAACCGCCAACGGTTCGTCCCTATATATACACATGTTGACGCCTGACCGGTCTACAGAATCCCGAGGCCGGGTCATACAAGTGTCCGGCTCGGTTTCTTCCTTTCCCTAACTTACAATACAAGTTACACATGTATGGCAGTTTACTACTATGGGCCATAATCCGCCATTGGGCTCTGGGCCTCTAAGCCTCCATAGTTAAAGCACCATGTACTTCATCTTCATGGGTTCTTTATGCAGGACTCCTTGTGAGTGTAGTTCGGCCCCTCCTGGGCGGTTTAACTCAGTTGTCATATCCCCAACATTAGGCCCCAGATTGGTTTGAACCTGTTCATGTCAATCTTCAACTTAGAGAAATTCTGATTTGAACATTTTCATGTTGATCTTGTAAACCGCCGTGACATCATCTTCTGCAATCGTCGTAAACCACCATGACGTCATCTGCATAAAAATGTCATATATATTCTTCTTTTATTAATTGACCTCCGAAAATCGAGGCGATAGTTGTGCCCTATATTCCCTTTTAAGGCTCCTCGATTTTCACGCCTGTCACTTATCCCCTTGCCTTTATAAATAAGACCGGGGGTCCTTTCCATTCTCCCCCTTGCCTCTTTGCATCTTCTTCTTCCTCGCGACCCCGAAGAGCTCGAGTATCGCCGCCATCGTCGACCTTTGCATTTGCACCAACAAGGCCGCTGCATCAACCTGTTCTCGACCAAAAACACTGCGACGCTCCTCCACTGCCCCGCAGCCTTCGTAAGTACTCATCTTCCCAACTATCAGATCTGCATTAGGGTTCCATGGTTCTTCGATGTTTCATCAGCGTTCATCGGTGCTCGTATGTTTTCCCGACATCTTCTTTTGGCGGCCGAAGCTGTAGCTTTAGTCTGCCTCGCCACAGTATCTCTTCGTTCTTAGATAGATCTCATCTAGACCTTTGTTGTTCTGCTGTCGCCATTTTAGGGTTCAGAAATTTTTCTTTACTGAACCGCGGTAGATCCAAAATTATAACACCATCTCATGAAACCTGTTTCTGCAGCAATTAGTCAATTTCGGATATGTTTCTTCCACTGTAGGCGATTTAACTTTTAGAAAATGATAATCCACCAGGTACCATTAGACCTCACGTAAACTGCCATCTTGACTTGAGCATCAGTATCCGGTTTAACGTGCATACATGCTCTGATTAAATCCCCTGGTTTAACACCGGTTTATGCACATTAATCTTGAATCGTGAACCGTCATTTGAACTTCCTTTACAGTTTGTCATCAAAAAATGGCCAAACAGTTCTCTTCTTGCAATTGGGTTCCCTCCCGGATCAAAGAAGAGCAACTTACTGGATATGTTCTAACTGACGCTTTAGCCAAGAAGGAGATCATTCATTGGCGATTCCCTGGCACTGAGAATCCTCCTGAACCTCAAGATGGAGAAGTGGTTGTGTTTATGCAGCATCTGGACCGAGGGTTTAGCCCTCCCGAATCAAAAAAAAATCCGTGATGTGCTTGCTAGCTTCCAACTCCATCCTCAAGATATTGGACCGAACTCTGTGTCCAACATCTATAACTTCGAAGTGTTTTGTGAAGTTTACCTGCAAGAAGAACCAACTATTGAACTGTTCAGAGACTTTTTTTCACTTGAACCGCCGAACTGAGTTCACTGACAGCCCCAATACAGAGCTTGGTGGGGTATCGATTCAAAAAAGAAAAGAAGTCAATTTTCCTCATGCCAAACATCACAGCCACCCTAAGGATTGGAATCAGACGTGGTCCTATTGCCAGAACACCGCTCAACGGCTTAGCAATGAACATCCACTGGCTCAACGGCTTACTGCCAGAGAATGATCAAAGTATATGCCCCACAGCTTGCTAAGCTCCGGGCTTTTATGGCAAATGGTTTAACCGGTATTGACCTTTTTCGCTGTTGGGTTTCATGGGGTATTGTCACATCCCTAGCTGCTGGTAGTGCTCTAGGCTAGCTCCATGTGTGCATCATGTTTAAATTCTGAAATTTGAACTGACGGAAATTGGAAGCCTCAAAACTCTAAATAAAAGAGGGGCAAGAAACCCTAAAATTGCAATCAGTAAATCCAAAATGCCCTAGAAATAGCTCTGACAATTTTGGCAAGAGTTATAAATCAAACCAAAATTTTGGGACATTTCTAAGGAATTATTGGGCTCTGATTTCAAATGACCTGAGATATTTTTGTTATGTGTGGAGAAGTCCATTAAGTGACTTAAAAATATCCAGGGGAGTTTTGGCACTGTTTTCAAATTCTGTTTGAATTAAAATTCAGTGCCAAGTAAATAAAACAGAACAAAAATAGAAAACAGTAAATAAAAGAGAGAGAGAGAAGGAAGTTACCTGGCCCTACCCGTGCAGCCCACCAGAGCCTGGCCCAGCTCCCCGACCTGGCCAGCCCAGCCCACCACCGCCTCCTTCTCTGTCGCCTTCCTCCTCTGCCAGGAGGATGAGCACGCACCCGGCGCGCGCGGCCACGCGCCCCGGCCACCTCCTCCGTGCCTGCCTGCCTCCTCCTCCGCCTGGACGCCCCGGTGACGCCACGCGCCTCCCCGACCCCCTCTCACTTCTCCCTCGCTCTCTGGACCCCCTCCTCCTCCTCTGCTCTCCCTCCCTCTCGTCACCGAACGCACCTGAGAGCGCCGCTCACCGTAGCCATGACCACCGGCCACCCCTCGTCCCGTGGCCGTGCCCTGCAGCTCCGCAATCGAGCACCACATCCCCAAGCCGAAGGAAACGAGCCGGAGGGCTTTGCTTCGTCGCCATCGCCGTTGTCTTCTACCTCGGACCCGCCGGCCATCACCGTCAAATTCATCGGCTCCGGACCGTCCCCGACCTCGCCGAGCGTTCCGTCGGCACCGCTGTGAGCCCCCGGTCCTCTTCCCCCTAATCCCGCCTTCGTTTGTTTGCCGTAGCCGCCGCCCCCTTGCTAACAGCAGCCGCCGCCGCATGGTATCGTCGCCAGCGAAACCCCGGTGACCATTCGGTCACGGGTGTGCACCGTTGCGCTAGCCGCGACCCATAGAGCCCCTCCAGCGCCTCAGCTCCCTCGTCTGTAAGCAGCAGCGCCGAACCCGACCGCACCCGAACTCCGGCCGCCGCTCATGAGCTCGCCGTCGTCGGTACCGGCCACCACAGGCACGGCCACCACCACCGTTCGATGCGCACCAGCAAGGGCTCTCCAACGAGCCCAAGCACGGCCTCGCCCGTGCCCTGTAGCGCGTTTCCGATTCGCGCCGCCGTCTCGGGCCTCGCCGGCGTCATGTCGCCGGTGGGTTTGACCCCACTGACCCGGGATTTGACCCTGCTAATTAACCCTGTGACACTGACAGCAGGGCCCCACCTGCTAATTAATCCTAGATTAGTTTCTGTTTAGTTTTTAACTAATCCTAGTGGCCCCACGCATCAGCTTTGACTAAGCTGACGTGGCTGTTGACTGGGCCCACATGTCAGCGACACTAATCAGCCCCAGTCACTGACCAGTGGACCCCACTGGTCAGGTTTGACCTGAACCTGCCCTGTTGACCTGATGACGTCAAGGTGATGTCATGTTGACGCATTAAATGATTTTCCGGATTTAAAATAAATCAGAAAATCCAGAAAATAGCTAAAACTTCTAAAAATCATAGAAAATTAACCGTAACTCCAAATTAAATAAATTATATATGAAAAATTATCAGAAAAATTCAAGGAATCCATCTGTACCATTTTCATGCATGTTAGAACAACTTATCACTACTGTTTAGGACAAATGAAGTGAATGACATTTAAATAACCCCATATGGAGTTTGAATTTGAATCTTGGATTCAAACCAACTTCATTTAATCTGGTTTTAGGTGCATTAGCCCAAAACATATTCATATTGCCATGTCATAGCATGCATCATATTGTGCATTGCATTGATCGTGTCTTTTCTATATTTGCCGGTAATTGTCCCCTCTCGATAGACGTGATATCGATGATGTGATCGTTGACACTGATGAAGACTCAATGTAATCTTCAGAAGTGCCAGGCAAGCAAAACCCCCTTGTTCATTACGATAAAATCCCACTCCCTCGCTCCTGCTCTCTTTTACTGCATTAGGACAACAACGACATATTTGTTACTTGCTGCGGTAGCTGAACCCCTTTATCCTTTGCATGACCTGTCATTGCCACAGTAAATAGATGAAACCCACTAGCATGAGTAGGAGTTGTTTGAGCCCTGATGTGCCTACTCATTCATGCTTTTTGTCATGCCTGCTATTGCTTAGAGTTGAGTCAGGTCTGATTCATCGGGGATGAATCAGAGGCGTGTGAACATGATTTGGTAAAGGTAGCGGTGAGAGGCCATGTAGGAGTGTATGGTGGGTTGTCTCATTGCAGCCGTCCTCAGGAACTGAGTTCTGTGTTTGTGATCCATGATCAGCTACTACCACGCATTGGGCCCGAAACCAATGGACCCTCTCGGCTTCTTGATCACCCTTGTCCTCTGTCCAGGAGTTGCAAGTAGTTTCTGGTGTTTGTAGTATGCTGGAGGCCGTGGGCAGCGCTGACTGTAGGGGTGGGCTGTGATGCGGTAGGCACGTGGCACGGTGTACCGTGCGCCCGTTTGGTGTCTCGGGAACCCTGTTCACATCGTTTGGGGCTGTGAGCGAAACTCCGGCCGGATCTCCTCATGGATGGAACCCGAATAGGCGATAAACCTGGACTAGAGACTTGAGTGTTTAGGCAGGCCGTGGCCGACACCCACGTTGGGCTTCCGCTTGAAGGTTGCCGAGTACATGTCGTGTAAACGGCGGTAAGTGGTGAGAGCGTGTGTGAAGAAGTACACCCCTGCAGGGTTAACATCATCTATTCGAATAGCCGTGTCCGCGGAAGAGGACTTCTGGGTTGCTTATATCAGTTCATAGACAAGTGAAAGTGGATACTCTAACATACGCAAGATAAGCGTGAGTGCTATGGATGGCGTTCTCGTAGGGGAACGAGAGCGGATCCATAGTGGTGTATTGATATGGTGAATATGTGGACTCGTGTGCGCCACTTCAAAAGAGTTACTTGCAGTCGTAGCTTAGGATAGCCACCGAGTCAAAGCTGGCTTGCTGCAGTTAAACCCCACCACCCCTTTGTTGATAATGATGCATATGTAGTTAGTTCTGATGTAAGTCTTGCTGGGTACATTTGTACTCACGTTTGCCTATTTTATGTTTTTGCAGAGAGACTTCGGTCTCACTAGTAGTTCCGCGTGGACTTCGACGTTTAGCTTGTTACCTCAGCTACGATCTTGTGCCCTCGGCAGGATCTGGTAGATAGTCAGGCTTCTCAGCCTTTTTCATTTATAGATGTTTGTACCCAGACATGATAGCTTCCGCTTGTGCTTTGACTTGTATGCTCTGAGTGTTGGGTCATGAGACCCATGTTTGTAATATCTCGCTCCTCGGAGCCTATTGATTAAAATACTTGAGTTGTAGAGTCATGTTGTGATGCCATGTTGTATTTGCACATATCGAGCATATTGTGTGTATGTTATTGAAATGCTTGGTATGTGTGGGATCTGACAACCTAGTTGTTTATCCTTGGTAGCCTCTCTTACCGGGAAATGTCTCCTAGTGTTTCCACCGAGCCATGGTAGCTTGCTACTGCTCCGGGACACTTAGGCTGGCCGGCATGTGTCCTTCGTTCCTGTGTCTGTCCCTTCGGGGAAATGTCACGCGATGAATACCGGAGTCCTGTTAGCCCGCTACAGCCCGGTTCACCGGAGTCCTGCTAGCCCAGTGCTACAGCCTGGATTCACTCGCTGATGACCGACACGTTCGATGCTGGGTCATGGATGCCTGTCCCTGTAAGTCTGTGCCACTTTGGATTTACGACTAGCCATGTCAGCCCGGGCTCCTTATCATATGGGTGCTAGCGACACTATCATATACGTGTGCCAAAAGGCGCAAACGGTCCCGGGCAAAGGTAAGGCGACACCGTGGGAATACCGTGCGTGAGGCCGCAAAGTGATATGAGGTGTTACATGCTAGACCTATGTGGCATTGAGTCGGGGTCCTGACAGCGCTGGTATCAGAGCTTGACTACCTGTAGGATTACCAAGCCAAACTGGTCGAAGTTGAGTCTAGAAATTCTTTAGTTATATAAGGGAATTGATTGTGGGATGGAACGTAAGGCTCTTTTTACTCCTTACACCTTATGCCTTCTGATCTGTGTCATCTTATCTTTCCTGCGGGGATTAAGAACTAGGCTATCTCTTCTTTCTATCAGGATCACGTGTTACTAATCCGTAGACTTATAGATTGTTGGACATAAGCCTCGTTTCAGTTCCTACTACTTCTGTATGTTAACTGTTGATCTCGGAACCTTGATATTGTGCTTCTGAGTGGTTATGCCACCATTTTTGTGAATGTCTCAAATCTTTTCTGAGCATTTACAGTTGTTATGCTGTCCGAGTCATCCCAGGTTTCCAAAGAGTCTGATGCATTTGCAAATCCCTTCCTCCTGTTTCCGATGTGCCTTTGGTCAGATTAATCACACAAATCAGTGAGTTGAGGTACTTTATTGCCTTGATATATATGTTGGAGTTGGTATTATGACCCTAGGTGTCTTAGGGGATCATCTAGTAATTTAGCCATGATTGTGTCCCAGTGTGATGATTCTGGCCATCATTCTCGTAAGCATCCCTTGATGCCACTTAGTTAGTAGGTATTCCATTCCGGGCTTCTTGAACCCGAGATTCACCCTACTTACTTCATGTCGATAGTGTTTGCTAGTTCCCTTAGGATATTAGTAACCTTTGCGATAGTCCTTGAAGTCCGTGGTATCTTCTTCTTCCAAATACCATGAACTACTTATGGCAGAAGTTCCTCGTTGAACTGAAATATCACAACAGGATTATTTTTGATGAGTTCTCCATTATATATTGTGGCTCTGCCAGTTCTACCTTTCCGCATGGGTTATCTGGAAGAAATATGTTGAACTTGGTTCGACATACTAATCTATGCATCCACAACTCAGAAAATTATATGTTCCTTTGAGTTGTTCTCTTTAGTTGCATTCTGACCTTCGTCTATCATTTGATAGTCAAGAGTATGCGTGCGTTCATTCATCGACGCCTATTACTCTTGTGGTCCGTCAAGCCATTCTATTCCAGAATGACTAGGAGAAACAAACTCCAGTACCTCTTCCATATCCAGGATTGGGTCAAAGAAGTTGTGCTCCGTAGAACAAATTGCTAATCCAGCTTTTGCTCCGTTCTACCTTGGAGTATTACCATCTTTTATATCGGGATTGTTATAGGAATTGCACACCATCCTATGAACTCTTGGTACAGTGATACTTCTCGCCATCATTACTCATTCCTCGGTTCCGTGTAGTTATAACCGGAATGTCGACAAGTGAATCGTGATGTGTGAAATCAATACTCCTAGCAACCTTGTTGCTTGGTAGTTAAAGGACAATAATTTCATTCTTAGTGTGTTGGTTATTGAATCATCATTCTAAGATTGATCGTGCTACCTAGTCCTTATTTCCTGGTGCACTCTTTGATTGATGAGTTAGGATTTTGTCAAGTCCTCGCTCATTTGATCATATCATCTTGCCCTGAAAAGCAAGATTGTTCTCGAGCTTAGTAACATACCGGTGGTTCGTGATTTTCGAAGATCTTCTCGGAAGTATTACCAGGTTGTCACCTGACCGCTATGTTGAGCTCGTGATCAAGCTGGTTTCTTGTGAACCACCTTCTCTCCAAGAATCGGTGTTAGATATCCCTGAGCTAGTTGGTTAAGCTAAACGACAACTTGGAGGGTTGGAAGATAAAAGCTTGCCTGACTTGGTTCGTTCCAAAGGGATATTCTTGTGTAGTGTGTATTGAAGAAAGATGATATCGTCATCGATTGGTCCCTGTGATCAGTTGTTGGATCTATTATCTTACCCAAACCTTTGATTGAGTATGGGCTATCATCCAATCAGACCAGAACCAACGATATTCGTAATGTTGTCTTACTCGTGGTTGATCCCTCGAGCATACACCATTATATCTTTTGGGTCTGACCAATGCTATCACTTGTCCACTTAACTATGGAATTCCTTTGAAAAGGAAACCCAGATGAATTGTTGATGTGCCCAATGACAACATCCTTGTCTTCTCCATAATTTTGCTGAACATTAAGCTAGTGTTGGAAACTCTTGAAAGCATTTGTTCATGCTAGCTCATGAAGCATATGTTCGGATGTAAGAAGTGACTTCCTCTAGTTCATGTGCATTTGATGCAAGTTGCCGCCGTGATTTTGAGAAAGTTAGTTTTGCTTCCTCTGGAATCATCCCAAGTCAGTCATGCATATGTGCGAAATATTCTATGGTTTGGAGACTTGCAACCTTCATTCCATATGTGTTCCGAGCACACCAAGCCACTAACTGATTTGTTCTAGGAGAAGGAGTTCTTTTAAGAGCTAACCCGGGCTTAATCAAGAACTTTGATATCCTCGATGATGGTTCCCAACCAGAACTCGGTAGTGCCTTATTTTAAGACTACCATGTGGTCATGCTTGTCTGGGACAACATGTTCACATGTTTGTAGCAGAACCAGCTCATGTTTTGGAGCTTACTATCGTAGTTCATTCCCCGAGAATCTCGCAACGTCATCTCGTCGATTTGTGTTGCAAACTTTCGTTTTTCTTCCTAGACTCGATGAGTCTGGAATATCCTGACACCAACCAGATGTGAATCTCAGGCAGTTATGATGGTTGGAACATTCTCCAAGAACTATAATATTGGTCCCTCGATAACCGGTAAAGTGGATGTCGTGGCCAACACACCCAGCCGGAAGACCTGTTATTATAATATCTTGATTGAGGAAGTTGGCCACCTCCCCATAGGGATTTCGTAGGATTTACTCCCTAGTTGCCCCTATGGATTTTGAGATCCTGAAGTCCGACCTTTTACTTGATGTCCTAGATACCAGACCATATCTATGAATGGGTTACACTAGCACATCAAGGAGAACATTAGAAGCGGAGTGCTAAATGTCTCTCGGTCGATCATCCAGATTTTGTTCCTTGGCTTCGCTAAGGTGTAATCTGAGAAGGTGTTATCTTCCTTTGCATCTGCATCATCCATGATCATTCATCATGGTAGTAGGTTGTGTTACCGGACCCTTGACACGGATGTTGGTAAAACCTTGATGATTATGGAAATGCTCAAGTTCTTGAGAGCACGCACAAGCGCTACGAGTTATCATCGGCACAAATTGGGATTCCTCTCAGTTTCCTCGGCAATGCTACGACCTTTTCAAACAGTGAATTCACTCTCCATTGTTGGGTTCTTCCCCAGTTACCAGAATCATTCCCAGCATTTGCATTTTGTTCCTAGCTTGCACCGCCAATGTGCCATTCTACCATGGGTCTCTTCCATTTCCGGTGATAAGCAAATTCATCCATTACGTTGTCTTCAACAAGGTAATCCACATCATCCAAGTCCGAGTATGCCATTCTACCGAACCCCTCCAAACGATCACTCAAGAATTGCCTTAGGCTGGTATAAAGAGTTTCAATGATCTCGGTATCAAAAGTAATTCTTTTTGCCACTTAAGGGGATATATTTTCGAGTCACCTTCCCTAAGGTGCATCATTATGGTGTCATGTCAACTTAACTCCTCGCTACGTTGACAATCGTTGACCACCTTCTTAAGTGTGGAATTATTGTCCACCTAGTGAACCTTCGCCATCCGTTTCTTTCCACCCCTCTTGATGTGTATCTCGTGTCTCAAACCGAGAGATGGTCCTATGTCTCATTCCGTGAGTTGTTCGATCTTCGAGAAGATCGACCCCTCTAGAGTCTCCTTCTTCCCTCCATGTCATGTTGACAGGATTTCTCAGAGCAAGACTTCAAGACAATGATGGTGAACGAATCAACGTTCATTCGAAGTGCAACCTGGATCGTGAAGATTATACTAGTTTGCGTTTCCCCTTCATCTTACCCAACGCTTGAATCTCGAGACGAGATTCTTGTTTAGTGGGGGTGAGTTGTCACATCCCTAGCTGCTGGTAGTGCTCTAGGCTAGCTCCATGTGTGCATCATGTTTAAATTCTGAAATTTGAACTGAGGGAAATTGGAAGCCTCAAAACCCTAAATAAAAGAGGGGCAAGAAACCCTAAAATTGCAATCGGTAAATCCAAAATGCCCTAGAAATAGCTCTGACAATTTTGGCAAGAGTTATAAATCAAACCAAAATTTTGGGACATTTCTAAGGAATTATTGGGCTCTGATTTTAAATCAATATTTTATTTGAATTTGGAGTTATATTCATAATATATAATGAATATATTTTCAAATGACCTGAGATATTTTTGTTATGTGTGGAGAAGTCCATTAAGTGACTTAAAAATATCCAGGGGAGTTTTGGCACTGTTTTCAAATTCTGTTTGAATTAAAATTCAGTGCCAAGTAAATAAAATAGAACAAAAATAGAAAACAGTAAATAAAAGAGAGAGAGAGAAGGAAGTTACCTGGCCTTACCCGTGCAGCCCACCAGAGCCTGGCCCAGCTCCCCCACCTGGCCAGCCCAGCCCACCACCGCCTCCTTCTCTGTCGCCTTCCTCCTCTGCCAGGAGGATGAGCACGCGCCCGGCGCGCGCGGCCACGCGCCCCGGCCACCTCCTCCCTGCCTGCCTGCCTCCTCCTCCGCCTGGACGCCCCGGTGACGCCACGCGCCTCCCCGACCCCCTATCACTTCTCCCTCGCTCTCTGGACCCCCTCCTCCTCCTCTGCTCTCCCTCCCTCTCGTCACCGAACGCACCTGAGAGCGCCGCTCGCCGTAGCCATGACCACCGGCCACCCCTCGTCCCGTGGTCGTGCCCAGCAGCTTCGCAATCGAGCACCACATCCCCAAGCCGAAGGAAACGAGCCGGAGGGCTTTGCTTCGTCGCCATCGCTGTTGTCTTCTACCTCGGACCCGCCAGCCATCACCGTCAAATTCATCGGCTCCGGACCGTCCCCGACCTCGCCGAGCATTCTGTCGGCACTGCTGTGAGCCCCCGGTCCTCTTCCCCCTAATCCCGCCTTCGTTTGTTTGCCGTAGCCGCCGCCCCCTTGCTAACAGCAGCCGCCGCCGCATGGGATCGTCGCCGGCGAAACCCCGGTGACCATTCGGTCACGGGCGTGCACCGTTGCGCTAGCCGCGACCCGTAGAGCCCCTGCAGCGCCTCAGCTCCCTCGTCTGTAAGCAGCAGCGCCGAACCCGACCGCACCCGAACTCCGGCCGCCGCTCACGAGCTCGCCATCGTCGGTACCGGCCACCACAGGCACGGCCACCACCACCGTTCGATGCGCACCAGCAAGGGCTCTCCAACGAGCCCAAGCACGGCCTCGCCCGTGCCCTGTAGCGCGTTTCCGATTCGCGCCGCCGTCTCGGGCCTCGCCGGCGTCATGTCACCGGTGGGTTTGACCCCACTGACCCGGGATTTGACCCTGCTAATTAACCCTGTGACAATGACAGCAGGGCCCCACCTGCTAATTAATCCTAGATTAGTTTCTGTTTAGTTTTTAACTAATCCTAGTGGCCCCACGCGTCAGCTTTGACTAAGCTGACGTGGCTGTTGACTGGGCCCACATGTCAGCGACACTAATCAGCCCCAGTCACTGACCAGTGGACCCCACTGGTCAGGTTTGACCTGAACCTGCCCTGTTGACCTGATGACGTTAAGGTGATGTCATGCTGACGCATTAAATGATTTTCTGGATTTAAAATAAATCAGAAAATCCAGAAAATAGCTAAAACTTCTAAAAATCATAGAAAATTAACCGTAACTCCAAATTAAATAAATTATATATATGAAAAATTATCAGAAAAATTCAAGTAATCCATCTATACCATTTTCATGCATGTTAGAACAACTTATCACTACTGTTTAGGACAAATGAAGTGAATGACATTTAAATAACCCCATATGGAGTTTGAATTTGAATCTTGGATTCAAACCAACTTCATTTAATCTGGTTTTAGGTGCATTAGCCCAAAACACATTCATATTGCCATGTCATAGCATGCATCATACTGTGCATTGCATTGATCGTGTCTTTTCTGTATTTGCCGGTAATTGTCCCCTCTCGATAGACGTGATACCGATGATGTGATCGTTGACACTGATGAAGACTCAATGTTATCTTCAGAAGTGCCAGGCAAGCAAAACCCCCTTGTTCATTCCGATAAAATCCCACTCTCTCGCTCCTGCTCTCTTTTACTGCATTAGGACAACAACGACATATTTGTTACTTGCTGCGGTAGCTGAACCCCTTTATCCTTTGCATGACCTGTCATTGCCACAGTAAATAGATGAAACCCACTAGCATGAGTAGGAGTTGTTTGAGCCCTGATGTGCCTACTCATTCATGCTTGTTGTCATGCCTGCTATTGCTTAGAGTTGAGTCAGGTCTGATTCATCGGGGATGAATCAGAGGCGTGTGAACATGTCCTACTGTGTGTGAGCTAAGTGTGTGAACACGATTTGGTAAAGGTAACGGTGAGAGGCCATGTAGGAGTACATGGTGGGTTGTCTCATTGCAGCCGTCCTCAGGAACTGAGTTCTGTGTTTGTGATCCATGATCAGCTACTACCACGCATTGGGCCCGAAACTAATGGACCCTCTCGGCTTCTTGATCACCCTTGTCCTCTGTCCAGGAGTTGCAAGTAGTTTCTGGTGTTTGTAGTATGCTGGAGGCCGTGGGCAGCGCTGACCGTAGGGGTGGGCTGTGATGCGGTAGGCACGTGGCACGGTGTACCGTGCGCCCGTTTGGTGTCTCGGGAACCCTGTTCACATCGTTTGGGGCTGTGAGCGAAACTCCGGCCGGATCTCCTCATGGATGGAACCCGAATAGGCGATAAACCTGGACTAGAGACTTGAGTGTTTAGGCAGGCCGTGGCCGACACCCACGTTGGGCTTCCGCTTGAAGGTTGCCGAGTACATGTCGTGTAAACGGCGGTAAGTGGTGAGAGCGTGTGTGAAGAAGTACACCCCTGCAGGGTTAACATCATCTATTCGAATAGCCGTGTCCGCGGAAAAGGACTTCTGGGTTGCTTATATCAGTTCATAGACAAGTGAAAGTGGATACTCTAACATACGCAAGATAAGCGTGAGTGCTATGGATGGCGTTCTCGTAGGGGAACGAGAGCGGATCCATAGTGGTGTATTGATATGGTGAATATGTGGACTCGTGTGCGCCACTTCAAAAGAGTTACTTGCAGTCGTAGCTTAGGATAGCCACCGAGTCAAAGCTAGCTTGCTGCAGTTAAACCCCACCACCCCTTTGTTGATAATGATGCATATGTAGTTAGTTTTGATGTAAGTCTTGCTGGGTACATTTGTACTCACGTTTGCCTATTTTATGTTTTTGCAGAGAGACTTCGGTCTCACTAGTAGTTCCGCGTGGACTTCGACGTTTAGCTTGTTACCTCAGCTACGATCTTGTGCCCTCGGCAGGATCTGGTAGATAGTCAGGCTTCTCAGCCTTTTTCATTTATAGATGTCTGTACCCACACATGATAGCTTCCGCTTGTGCTTTGACTTGTATGCTCTGAGTGTTGGGTCATGAGACCCATGTTTGTAATATCTCGCTCCTCGGAGCCTATTGGTTAAAATACTTGAGTTGTAGAGTCATGTTGTGATGCCATGTTGTATTTGCACATATCGAGCATATTGTGTGTATGTTATTGAAATGCTTGGTATGTGTGGGATCTGACAACCTAGTTGTTTATCCTTGGTAGCCTCTCTTACCGGGAAATGTCTCCTAGTGTTTCCACCGAGCCATGGTAGCTTGCTACTGCTCCGGGACACTTAGGCTGGCCGGCATGTGTCCTTCTTCGTTCCTGTGTCTGTCCCTTCGGGGAAATGTCACGCGATGAATATGGAGTCCTGTTAGCCCGCTACAGCCCGGTTCACCGGAGTCCTGCTAGCCCAGTGCTACAGCCTGGATTCACTCACTGATGACCGACACGTTCGATGCTGGGTCATGGATGCCTGTCCCTGTAAGTCTGTGCCACTTTGGATTTACGACTAGCCATGTCAGCCCGGGCTCCTTATCATATGGGTGCTAGCGACACTGTCATATACGTGTGCCAAAAGGCGCAAACGGTCCCGGGCAAAGGTAAGGCGACACCGTGGGAATACCGTGCGTGAGGCCGCAAAGTGATATGAGGTGTTACATGCTAGACCTATGTGGCATTGAGTCGGGGTCCTGACAGGTATCTTGCCCTTAAACCGTCCCACCAGATTAATGCACGAATATACTGCGGATGTCAAGGATCCTCAACAGCATACTGAAATACATATGACTGACGGCGAGGTCAATGAGTCTGTAAAAAAGATGCTAGATGAACCGATATCTGAGTGCAGCAAGACCGGGCTGCGTCCCTTTTATGCCTCCAACAAACCGCCAGTTGTAAGAGTTTTATCCTTCTGTTTTTCATCCGTCCTCCTTTTAACACATTCTGATAGCCTGCTGTTTATCCTTGCAGGACAAAGATCCATTCTAGAAAAATAAATCTTAGGACAAACTGGCTAAACCACAAGACAAACCGGCGACAGTGCCTTGTGCTAAGAGCAAGGCCATAAAGAGGCCAGCAAAGAAGAAAACCGCCGAGTCCTCTGATCCGCCCGAAGATGTTGACGACTTAGAGTCAGAGGTAGAACTTGACTCCCTTGGTTCACGTTTCATACATCTTATTGACAATGAACATTATCAGGATGATGCGGAAGCCAGCCGTGCTGACCACATAGAGGTAATCTCCCTTTCCTCCGATTCAGGCCATGTGCCGATACAAAAACTTCACCGCGCAGACCGGAAAGTAAAACTTTCACATCCCCTTTCTCATTTGGATCCACACTTTTCTTTGAAGACACGGCAACATGAAGCTTGTCGCACAACCCGGCATGGTGGCCATCAGGTTACTTCCTCCGGTTTACCAAACACATCGGTTCAGAAACGCCGTCCAGAGGTCTCTTGTTATTCTAATAAATCTTATCCCTTGGCGGGTTGCTTCCGATACCCTCTTAATCCATATGATTCGAATTATCAGGGAACTTTAAATTCATCCTCTGGCAATTCATCAACCACACAGATGCCTCCACTCAAGACTGTTCCTGGGTAAGCATAATATATTTATGTGTATGTGTTGTGCCGGTTTACTGTACTGATCATTGTACTCTTATTCTTTTCGGTGCCAAAGCCAGACTTAGCAAGAAGGCTAAACTGACTGTTCCAACAGATGATAATCCGATTACTACTGAACCGGAAAGGACTTCAGAAGCTGATGATCAGAATGCTGATATTGCTCTAGATGACCCTGTGCCACAAAGTCAGGACACTTATGTTAATCCACCGGAGGTTAACCCGACTAGTCCTCATGCTGATACGCCAAGCCCAGCCAAGGATGAAGATCTGCCAAGCCCAGCCAGGAATACTGACAATTCGCCAAGCCCGTCCAAAGGTGGCGATGATGACGTTGTTATTACTGGTACTGGTCATACTGTCCCTGGCACCCGGTCGCCTTATCCAAACATAGTGGCAAGGAAGAATTTGCTGCTATGGGGAAGGGAAAGTGGAAAACAGACTTATCCAGCTGCGTTAACCTCAATGCTCAGGAGCTCCATTCCGGATTTCTAAACCGCCTATACACCAGCTGTGATTATGAGGCCGGTTTGGTCAATTTGATGAAAGAGAATTATGAGGTAATTCTTGGTTTATAAATCTTCCTTCCTTTCGCTTTATATCAACTCTAGTGCAGCCCCCAAGGGCCGGTTTATCTCTTCAAGATGAACCAGGACTTTGATAAGAAAAGCTTCAACTGTGTAGCCCCCAAGGGCCGGTTTATCTTTCTGAGATGATCCGGGTCTTTGTAAAACTTAACTTTTGCTCAATTCCTTCACTTCAGGTTAGTCCGATCAATTAGGCATTAGCCCCCAAGTGCCAAGACGAATACTTGTATTGAGCCTTGGGACTTCAGATAATAACTAAAAAAGCAATCTGCATTAGCCCCCAAGTGCCAAGTGTATAACTTTGTTATGTGCTTGGGACTTTGAGAAAATATTGCCAATTCACTTGTTCTATATGTTGCAGGCTGAGTTAACCAGCAGAAATTCCCAAATTACTGATCTTCAAGAAAACATCAAGTCCCAGCAAACCGAAGCATCCAAGGCAAAGGATGAATTGAAAGTCATTTTAACATCCATGGAGCAATTGAAGGATGGCTTCAAGAACGAGCGTGCAAGCTGGGAGACTGAGAAAGCTGCGTTGATGAAACAGGCAGAAGATGCTGAATCGACACTTAAACCGGTAGCAGAAGAGCTGAATGGCTTAAAGCAGCAAATCAATATGAGGACTTTTGCTGTATTTGGTAAGTACTCTTCTTTAGCTCTCTAGTAAACATTTTTGACACTGCCGGTTTACCAGCAATCTTTTAAACCATTGCAGGTAGCCATGTTTCTCATTTGGGCTCTAATTTGCATAAAAAGTTGAAGGCAACTTATACTTTGATAGAGTGTATACCGGCACTCAACGAGTCATCTGCGCAGCCTCATACAACAAACCGCCGCCAACGTTACTCAAAGATACACTGGCCAAGTTATTTATGATCCCGGCCCAGATAGAAGAGGTAAAACGATCTACTGCAAGGGCTGGCGCTTTATCAGCACTGACTTGGGCCAAATCTTGGATAGCTAATCTTGACCCGGCAGATATCGCAAAGGGCTATCTCGGCGAACAAGAAGACGGGTCAGAATTTGATAATGAGGCTCTCAAAACCTTGACCAAGGAGATGCGCTCGCTTGCAAGCCAATTGGCCGAAGAAGTTGATTGTCTGTCCATCGGTCCAGCTATTACGTGGACCACAAGCGGGTTGATGCAGCTATGAAAGAAGTGCAGAATCTTATCCCGCCAGTCTGTAAGCACACCTATGCCCCTGACGTTGAACCGTCCAATCTTATAAGTGACGAAGTTGTCTTCCAAGCTTTATCCCAGATTGATTGGGCCACCATTGACTTCCAGCCACTGGGTGGGGAGGAGGAGGTTGAACCCGCGCAAGATGATCCATCAACTTCTTGTCAGGCTGATGATGAATCATAATCCGGCAGCCCATTGTAGCTTTGCATACTTTAGTTTATGCAACAAATAGTTATTCTCATGGGCATCAAGCGCCTTGTAATAGGCTAGTTGAAATACTTTGATATTGTGCCATCGTGCACTGCTACATGACACTGTGCAATCCTTCGTGATTGTTGCTATGCTTGCTCATATGCCTTAGTACTTTTCATAAAATCCTGCCTTCTGTATTTGAAAAACTTAAATGTGCCCTGGCGGTTTACCGCCGGACGGGTTATGATATCCAATACAGAACCAGAGTTTGTATAACCAAAGCTGTAAAGCAATAACATATGAAATATATCATACCTGTGATATAAACCACATCGTTGGTTTATCAACTTGCATAATAAGGGTGATAACCCAAATCTTGAGTGTTGATAACTCCCACCATGTTATACTGGTGTATAATAAGCCACGTCAGGTTATGATAAACACCGGATGATCCTCCTGGCGACTTATAGTCAATGCCAGACCGGGTTAAGAAACACCGGTTTATAATTGATTATGTGCTAACAACTGATAGTTGAAAAGCAATGCCGGGTTAAGAAAGGCCGGGTGGATGAAATGACTTATAGTCATGCCGGTTCAAGAGACGTCGGTTTAACTCAAAACCTTATTTAAGGAGAGAAAAACTTTGCAAAAAGAAAATCAAATAAAACCTTGTAGTTGAGGCTTTTTAAGGGCTGCCAGACCCAAATTCGAGGCTTTTCATGGGCTGCCAGGCCACTGAGTTTAACCATTTGACAAAGCCTTTTAAGATGGGCCTCCAATTAACCAATCGTCGTTTTAACTTTGACAAGTTCAGGATGTGTATAAGATTGACTTGTCAAACGTTCGGCGGGTCATACCAGGATTACCTGGGCAGGAGTGGCTTACTTGATGAAGGCAGGTTAACCCGGGGTTTTAGGTGAATACACCAGGATTCCAAGCCGTGGCTTGATAGCCAATTACAAGGGTCCTTTCAAACTCTTTGTTGCTTTGCACAAAGAGCCCCCAAGTAACTTTGTGAGTCGTGCTCAATGGGTGCCTATGTTTGAGTTGTGCTTAGCAACAACACTCTCTTTGGCCCCCCAAGCTTTGCTATGGCATGATAGCCAGTTTAATGAACAAATAGGACGTCACTTTAGAAGCAGAAGCCCCCTTGTAACCAAGAAATATTGGAAGAATGGCAGAGCCCCTGCTTGTAGCAAGGATGCCGGTTTATTATATTGATCATAATATATACATTATTAAAATATGTACATAATAGGAGCCTATGGCTCAGGTGTAGTAAGGCCGAAGATGAGCTATATTCCACGGCCGATGGGTCTCCTCCTCCGATTTGCGTGAGTCTTTGTGCTCTCGAACATCGATGAGGTAGTATGATCCGTTGTGCAAATTCTTGCTGACCACATAGGGTCCTTCCCAAGGTGTGGATAACTTCTGCATATCGGTCTGATCCTGGATGAGCCGGAGAACTAAGTCGCCTTCTTCAAAGGTTCTTGTGTTAACCCGGCGGCTGTGATCACGTCACAGGTCATGCTGATAAACAGCCGAATGAGCCAACGCCATGTCCCGCTTTTCATCTAACAAGTCCAGTGCTTCTTGACATGCTTGCTCATTGTCCGCTTCAACATAATTGGCAACCCGGGGCGAGTCATGATGAATATCACTTGGGAGGACTGCCTCTACCCCATAAACCATGAAGAAAGGTGTATATCCCGTAGATCAATTTGGGGTGGCGTTTATGCTCCATAAGACAGATGGTAGTTCCTCCACCCAACAACCTGGCGTCTGTTTCAAAGGAACCATAAGCCGGGGCTTGATACCCTTCAAGATTTCTTGGTTAGCTCTCTCAGCTTGACCATTAGACTGGGGGTGAGCCACGGACGGCACATCAAGCCAGATGTGTTCTTGTTGACAAAAGTCCTCCATCTTGCCTTTGGAGAGGTTTGTGCCATTATCTGTGATAATGCTGTGTGGAAAACCAAAGCGGAAGATCACCTTATTGATGAATTGAACCGCCGTGGCTGCATCATACTTGCTTACGGGCTCCGCTTCAACCCATTTAGTAAACTTGTCAACCTCCAACAACAGGTGGGTCTTCTTATCCTTGGATCGCTTAAAAGGCCCTACCATATCAAGCCCCCAAGTAGCAAATGGCCAAGTGATTAGAATCATCTGTAGCTCCTGAGCCGGAACACGAGCTCGTCGTGAGAACTTCTGACAAGCGTCACACCGCTTTACTAGGTCCTCAGCATCAACATGAGCCGTTAACCAATAGAAACCATGACGAAAAGCTTTAGCAACCAAAGATTTTGAACCGGCGTGGTGACCACAATCTCCTTCATGGATCTCACGCAAAATCTCTTGGCCCTCTTCACGAGAAACACAGTGCTGGAACACGCCTGAGACACTGCAGTGATGTAACTCGCCATTGTGAATAACCATGGACTTTGATCGCCGGACTATCTGTCTGGCCAGAACTTCATCTTCTGGTAACTTGCCTTGGTTCATATACGCCAAATATGGAACCGTCCAATCCGGAATTACATGTAAAGCGGCCACCAACTGTGCCTCTGGATCAGGAATAGCTAAATCCTCCTCTATAGGCAACTTAACAGACGGGTCATGCAGGATATCCAGAAAGGTATTGGGTGGTACCGGTTTATGTTGAGATCCCAGCCGGCTTAAAGCATATGTTGCTTCATTCTTGCGCCGATCAATATGCTCAACCTCATAACCCTTGAAATAACCAGCAACAATATCCACTTATTGTCATTAAGCCGCCATGAGTGGATCCTTGGAATCCCAAGTACCTGAAACTTGCTGAGCCACTAGATCGGAATCTCGAAAGCATCATACCCGGCTTAAGTTCATTTCCTTAGCCACTCGAAGACCGTGGAGTAAGGCCTCGTACTCAGCTGCATTGTTAGTACAAGGAAACATTAAGCGGAGAACATAACGAATTTTATCACCTCGAGGGAAAGTAAGGACAACTCCAGCCACCGAGCCCTCCAATTGTCTGGACCCGTCGAAGTGAATAGTCCAGTATGTGCTGTCCGGTTTGTCTTCCGGTGCCTGCAACTCTGTCCAGTCATTGATGAAATCCACAAGAGCCTGAGACTTGATAGCTGTGCGAGGCACGTATTTCAAACCGTGTGGTCTGAGCTCAATAGCCCATTTAGCAACCAGGCAAGTTGCCTCCCTGTTCTGGATTATATCCCCCAAAGGAGCGGAACTGACCACTATGATGGGATGGCCCTGAAAATACTGTTTATGCTTCCGACTTGCCATGAAAACCCCATACACCAGCTTCTCCCAATGCGTATACCTTTGTTTTGACTCAATGAGCACTTCGCTGATATAATAAACCGGGTATTCCTTCACAGCCTCCTTGCGCTCCACCACAATTTATACGCTGACAGCCCGGGCATTAGCAGTGACGTATAACAACAGTGGCTCCTTATCAACCAGAGCAGCAAGGACCGTCGGTTCAGCCAACTGCTTCTTTAAATCCTCAAACGACGCATTAGCAACATCACTCCAGACAAAATTGTCTGTCTTCTTCAACATCTGATAGAGAGGGATCGCCTCCTATCCCAATCTGCTGATAAACCGGCTTAGAGCCCCAATACAACCCGCCAGCCGTTGAACATCATTGATACACGCCGGTTTAGCAAGAGACGTAATAGCCTTGATCTTTTCCGGATTAGCCTCAATGCCCCTATTAGATACTGGAAAACCCAAGAGTTTGCCTGCCGGAACACCAAAGACGCACTTGTCTGGATTGAGCATCATCTTATAAACCTGAAGATTGTCGAAGGTCTCCTTGAGGTCATCTATCAAAGTCTCTTTCTTCTTGGATTTTACCACAATACCATCCACATAAGCATGAACATTGCGCCCAATCTAAGTATGAAGACAATTCTGCACACATCGCTAGTAAGTCGCCTGGGCTCTCTTGAGCCCAAAAGGCATAACCACATAGCAGAAGGCTCCAAAGTAGTGATGAAGGATGTCTTCTCCTGGTCCTTAACTGCCATCTTAATCTGATGATAACCGGCATAAGCATCCAAAAAACTCAAATGCTCACAACATGTCGTAACATCAATGATCTGATCAATACGAGGGAGAGCAAAAGGATCAGTAGTACAAGCCTTGTTCAAGTCCATGTAATCGACACACATTCGCCAAGTGCCATTTTTCTTAAGCACTAGCACCGGATTAGCCAGCCGCTCTGGATGAAAAACATCAATTATAAACCCTGCTGCTAAGAGCCGGGCTACCTCCTCACCAATAGCCTTGCGCCTTTCTTCATTGAAACAGCGGAGAAATTGCTTGACCAGTTTAAACTTAGGATCAATATTGAGATTATGCTCAGCGAGTTCCCTCGGTACACCTGGCATATCAGAAGGATTCCATGCAAAGATGTCCTGGTTCTCACGGATGAACTCGATGAGCGCGCTTTCCTATTTCGGATCCAGGGAAGTACTGATACTAAACTGCTTGGATGAATTGCCAGGAACAAAATCAACCAACTTAGTCTCATCAGCCGGTTTGAACTTCAGGGTCGGGTCATGCTCTATGGTGGGCTTTTTCAGAGGAGTCATATCTGCCAGATCAACATTATCCTTATAGAACTTCAACTCTTCTGCCGCGCAAACCGACTCAGCATATACCGCATCACCCTCTTCACAGTCCAAAGCAATCTTACGACTCTCATGCACCATGATGGTCCCCTTATGACCCAACATTTTGAGCTGTAGATAAATATAACAAGGCCTCGCCATGAACTTTGCATAAGCCGGCCGTCCAAATAGGGCGTGATATGGGATTTGGATTTTCACCACTTCAAAGGTCAAAGTTTCTGTCCTGGAATCATGCTCATCACCAAACACAACCTCCAGATCTATCTTGCCAACTGGATATGCCGATTTACCTGGTACTGCATCGTGAAAAATAGTGTTCGACGGTTTAAGATTCTTATCCGTTAATCCCATGTGACGGAAGGTTTCATAATACAGGATGTTGCTGTTACTCCCTCCATCCATGAGCACCTTGGTGAATTGATAACATCTTAGCTGAGGTGCCACCACTAAAGCTAGATGACCTGGATTATCAACCCGGGGCGGATGATCCTCTTTGCTCCACACAATGGGCTCCTCGGACCAATGCAAGTAACGGGGTACTGCCGGTTCAACATCATTAACTGCCCTCTTGTGAAGCTTCTGATCACGCTTGCACAAACTAGTGGTAAAAACATGATACTGCACAAACTGCTTCGGGTGACTCTAATAACCTGATTGCTGCTGATTCCCCTGATTGTTTTGCTCGTTTTGACCACCTTGGTTGTTCTGGTTGCCCTGATTATTCTGAAATCCAGAGTTTGAACCGCCGCCACCGTAACCCGGCCCGTGAAATCCTGGACCTGAACCGCCAGATGGAACCCGATCATACCGGAAGAGATCACAATTTTTGAACTCCTTCATAATGAAGCAATCCTTCCATAGGTGCGTGGCCGGAACTTCCTTCGTCCCGTGGTTTGGGAAGAGTTGGTTTAACAGGCGCTCCAGATTCATGCCTCCACCGCGCTGGGGCGGTTTACCATTACGACGCTGTGCATTGCCCTGCACATTGGTGTTAGCCACAAAATTCGAATTATCCGCTTTACGCTTACCATTGTTCCCATGGCCCCCTTGGTTATGCTGCTTTCCCTTTGCACCGCCGTTCTTATTTCCCTTCTCCGGTATCTCTTTCTCAGAATCGGGATCATTGGTATTATCAGAATCCGCATACTTAACCAAGGCTGCCATAAGGGTTCCCATGTCATTGCAGTGGCATTTGAGTCATCCCAATTTCATCTTTAGCGTGTCGGGGGTTGGGTGCGACATATGCCAATGGATGGCTTATCATGGAGGGAGCGAGTAGAACGTCGCCGGAGCCTAGAAGCGGGATGAGGCATAGACACGAAGTCCGGCGTACTTTACCCAGGTTCGGGGCTCTCCTAGGAGATAACACCCCTAGTCCTGCTCTGTGGGGTCTCCACATGATCACTAAGGCTCAAGTGATACAAAGGTGCTCCTTGAGTTGTATATTAGATGTAGGATTAGGCAAGGCTAGCTCTCTACTGCTCTAGGGGTCTGGCTAGTTCTAAAGCGTGGGAACCCTTTTGCAGGGGTGCCCTGGGGGGTTTATATAGGCCTACCCCCTAGGGGTACAATGGTAATCTGGCAGGGTGCTGGGCCCGGCTGTCAGTGTCTCCGGCCTCCGGCTTCTCCGCCGACTACTGCGGCCTGCCGCCTGGTGGGCCCCACCGACTGGTCTGGTACGGAGCCGACAGGCCGCGCCCACCGCTGGCGGGTCTAGTTGGTAGCTGCTCACTATAGCCGTGTGGCTAATGACGCAGGCTTGGTCAACCCAGCATGGCTACAGTCCCGCCGCCTGGCGGGTGATCACTGTAGCCACACCTGGTCTCATCAGGTTAATCGCGTACTCGCTTTGAGGGAAGGGACGGTCGCATGCTGGGGCCGGCCTTCCCCTGGTCCGACTGGTTCGGCATACGCCGTCTTCTGAGGCATCACTGCCTAGTAGGGCCCGCAGCCGACGGGCCGTACCGACAGGTCGTGTTGGGGAATAAGGCTCCGCCTGTTCAGAGTGACGTCAGGGGCGAATGGATATAGTGCCACATCGTGCGGAGATCTCCGCCTGTACGGGCACTGTGACCACGCCATGCCCAAGATTCGGAGGTGACAGGCTTTACTGTAGCCACGCCCCGTCTCGTCCTCTTGATGCGGGCACGGACTCGGAGGGTGCCTGGTGGCCGCCTTCCTGACGCCGTCATCTCTAGAGGCCGGCTGACTGGAGCCGACTGCTCGTGGTGCCGTCTGTAGGTGGTCGGCCGTCCTTTGGGGGCGGGCCGTTGGGCTAGCCGGCTCCCGGAGGGCGGGGCTTTAGCTCGGGGCACTGAGGGCCGAAGCCGGACCAAGGTTTTTATATGGTTAGGGACTCGGGTGAGGCTACCCGTGGCCCATTACTCTGACAGTAGTCCCGAAGCCGGTGAGGCATTGTGGTCAAGGGGCCGCGAAGTCTCAGCGGCTTCCCCCCCCACTGAGCTCCGGGAGAACGCTCGATCCGCCTTGCGGTGGGCCGGCTGCTGGATCCGGGCCCGACTAGGCGGGATCGTTAGCCAATTTTGAACTCCAAGGCAGGAGAACAGGTGGCGTTCCTGCTAAGCTTCCCCGGCCCGCCGCCCGTCATAGGTATGCCACACGGCGCACGCCAGCCCACCAGCTTGCCATCCCACGCTCCTGATGGGACGTGACAGTGGGCCAGGCCCGCGACTACCAGGCCTCGACACGTGGGCGGATCCGCTGTGCCGAGGCGAGCGGTTGTGATTCCCACAAGCGTTTAAGGTGTAGTAAGTTTGCATGGTGAACGTGGGGTCGTGGGATCGTGAGCGCAGTTAATCCCACGACCCGCGCCCTGTCCCCTCGGCTTCATAGCCGTAGGGCTATAAGTAGGGGGAGGGAGGGGTGCGGCGGGGCACGCACGCCCCCTCCCACACTCTCTTCCTCCTCTCGCTCTCCCCTCCATTGTCGTTGTCGCTGCTCCACGCTTGCTGCGGTGCTGCCGCTGTTTGCCGCCGCCGCGCCCCTGCTCCTCTCGCAGCCCCGCCTGAAGCTATGGAGCGCGAGAAGGGCGGCGACTGGGACGGCTCGACGGTCATCGAAGACCACATCACCTTCCTTCGGGACACGCATCGGATGCCCAACGCGGCATTCGTCAAGGCACGGGTGCCGCCGGAGGCGGAGATTTCGCCAGCGCCGAGGGGGAACGAGAAGGTCGTCTTCCGCTCGCACTTCCTCCGTGGCTTCGGCCTTCCGTTGAGCGGCTTCCTTCGCTCGTTCCTCGACTTCAACCATCTCCAACCGCATCACCTGACGCCCAATATCGTGACCCTGCTCTCCGCCTTCATCACGGTGTGCGAGGGCTACATCGGCATCCTCCCCACACTCGAGTTGTGGGGAACATTCTTCTACGGGAAGCTAGGCACCTCCGCCAAGGACCCGGCGGCCGAGTGCGGTGGCTTCGTCGCCATGCTCCGGCCGGCAAAAAGGAACGCCTTCCCTGTCATCAAGCTGGAATAGTCGGTAAAACTGTGGCAACCGTCTTACTTCTATGTTGAGAACGTCAATCCGGCTGTCGACTTCATCAACCTGCCGACTTACGAGGTCGACCCCCTAACTGGCATCGGCCCAACTGGGGCTACAAGCCGAAGCTGGTGTCGGCAGACGTGGCGGCCGCCATTGGCCGACTCCGGGTGCTACAGGAGTCGGAGGGCCTCATGGCCTCCGACCTCCTCATCGCCTTCGTCGAGCGCCGGGTTCTCCCGCTCCAGGGCCGCCCTCATCCGATCTTCCGGATGAGCAGGCACCGCGACCCAAACCGGCTGTATAAGAAGGAGATGCTGACTTCCGAGTTCACGAGGATGGTGAACGAGATCTCCGACCTCAAGGTGTCGGAGAGAGACTAGCGGTACGGGAAGCGACCGTATTCCTGCGACGACCCGCCGCCTGCCGTAAGTCCCTTGATTTCTTCCTTTAGCTCTGTCTTTCAGCCTTGTTATTATCGTGATGCGACTCCCTTCTGGAGCGCAGATTTATATGTCCGAGGCGACGGCCACCATCGTGAGGCCGATGGCAACTACCTGCCAGACAGTGCAGTGAGTGACATGGACGACCCCGACTTGGGGGCGGCTGCCCTGGCGGACGACGCGGCAGGCGGCAGCGACAGAGCAGGCGGCTCCGAGGAGGGCAGCGGCGTGGAGACCTGCCCTGATGACGACGATGATGAAGACGAGCCGTGCCTTGCCCGGAGCACAGCCAACACCGGCGCCGTCCCCTCTATCGGCCCGCCCGCCCGTGGTGGCAAACGCAAGCGGAAGCAAGGCACTGCCCTGTTTGGCAATGCGCAGAAGAAGCCCAAGAACCCGGCCGTGGCTACCAGGCGGAAAGAAGCCGCGGCCAAGGTGGCCAAGTATCAGAGGAAGCCGAAGGTGCCGTTCATGGTGTCAACGTAAGTATCCTACTCATGCTTCCACCTCATCGCCGATCCGGCCTAAAACTTTTTGGTCTTGTCTTTCTATCTCAAGGCCTCGCTCGTCCTTGAGAAGTCGGGTGCCGCCTCGGTCATCAGGTCGGCGGCGACCTCCTAAACCAGCTGGCGGATCGACCCGGCCACCGACCTCCCAGAGGCGAAGGAGCGGAACACGCGGAAGGCACGTGAGGAAGAGGCCGACCGATTGGCGAAGGCGGAGGCAGACAAGGCCGCAACATCCGCGGCAAGGAAGCTGGCGCCGGTGGACGCCGAAGCCATGGAGAAGGAGCGGCTCACGGAGGCCGCACGCCGCCAAGAGCCACTGCTTGTGACGCCTCTGAACACTGTGGCGCCTCTGCCGGAGTTTGAGGCGACAACCGGGGGAGCCGGTGATGAGCAGCCAGTCATGGAGAGGGAGGGCGGCGATGTGGCCATGCCGGACGTCATCGTGCCGCCGCTGCCGACCAGCGGAACGCAGGTCGAGCAGCCAGCTGGGTCACCAGTGCCACCAGCCGAGAACGTGGTGGTGACGGACCTAACTCCTCAGGTCCGCACACCCGCACATGGCCGTCTTGAGAAGGCGGCCTCAGCACCGCGACCGTTAGAGGCCGGTGCCACGAGCTCGTCGGTCCCCGACACCGAGGCGACCATCGCCGCGCCTGTCTGCTGGATACGCGGGGGCGGGATGGGCGCCCTGAACCAGGCATCCCTCGACGTCCAGGCCAAACTCCGGGCCGAAGCCAAAGCCCTCAAGCGCTGCAACAAGGCATTCCTGGATTCGCGGGGCGCCATCCACATAAGTTTTCTTCACTTCTCTTTGTTTTTGTTCTTCTTGCTTTCTTCGTGGGGGCGCGCAAGCGCACCCACTGGGTGTTGTCCCCAAGTTCCGGGCCGGCTGCTGAGCAGGCGGTCGGGAAATTTATCTTGCAAGTGTCAAACGCTGACTTCGTCTGGTATCCCTTCTACAGGACTACCACAATCTTCGTGTGGTTGCCTACAACTCCAGGGCCCGGGAGATGGAGACGCAGACCACCCATCTGTCCGAGAGCCGGAGTAAGCTTTGATTTCTTTCCTTTGCGGGGGCGCGCTAGCGCACCCACGGGCTGTACTCCCCGAGGTTCGGGCCGACTGCTGAGCAGTCGGGCCGAATCTTCCCAGTGGCTTTATCTTTGCTAGCTACTTCCTCTCTGCGGGGGCGCGCTGGCGCACCCGCGGGCTGTAGTCCCTGAGATTCGGGCCGACTTCTGAGCAGTCGGGTCAGATCTCCCCGGCAACTGCATCCCTCTTTGTTATTTGACTGATGCTCTTTCTTCTTTCCTTTTTACATAGGCTAATGCCGCCTTGCAGTAGCAGCTGGGCGAAGCCAACACCGCCCTACACGGCAAGGAGGCGGAGTGCACCAAGCTGGCCGAGGAGCGAGACCGGCTGGTCACTCATCTCGCTGAGCAGACGGAGGCCCTCAAGACAGCCTAGTGGGAGGCGAAGGCGAAGGAGACCGACCTCCTCGCCGAGTTTGAGGTCGAGCGCTCCGCCTGGTCCGACAAGGATGCTCAGATGATGGCCTCCTTCAGCAGCATCGAATACTTGGTCGATGGTGAGATTTCTTTTATTTGTCTCTTGTTTTGAGTTGTCGGCCCTTATCTAGGTCGACTGCTTGTTTCTGATTTTGGCTTTCCTTGCCTTCCGTCCAAGCAGACTTTTTCCCGGGCCACTCCGTCATCGTGAACCAGATCATCGAGGCCCAGCGTGAAGAGCAGAGGGCGGAAGGCGTGCAGATTGCCGCTGACGCCCCCTGGATCCTCAATGAGTAGCTCCTCGGTATTCAGGCCCGTCTTAGGCTTGCCCAGCACATACTGCGCCACCTTCAGCGCGTCGGGGCCCAAGCGATCTCTGCCCTCTGGCCAGGCTTGCAGGCTCCGCGCACCCCAAGTCGGACTGCCGACTAGCTGGAGGTGGCGGCCGGCCGCCTAGAAGCCTGGAAGGGCTCTGCAGCCCGGGCAGGAGTGCGCCGAGCTCTTGAGTTCGTCAAGGCGTGGTATCCCGGGCTAGATCTAGCCCAGTTAACCTTGTTCCGGCTGGAGGCGCAGGAGGATCTGGTGGCGGTGGAAGCCGAACTTATCAACAGGGCGGCGGCGATCACCGATTATACCGACACCGGCGTGTTCATCCCAGAGGTGGTCGAAGAAGGTGCTGAAGCGCCGCAGGAGTGGCCTTTGCTGAACCCAGAGGATAGCGAGGATTCGGCTGAAGTCATCAACTCCAATGATGAAGGGGAGGAGGGGGAGGAGGAGGAGGAGGAAGAGGGAGAGAGCGAAGACGACATGCCGGAGGTTGGGGCGGATGGTCAGCGTCAACCTGACCGGGCCTCAAGCAACGATCCGTGCTCCAAAGCACCGACTGCTGCTGGAGGCGGCTAGGCGGGGTTCGACCAGCCGCACGTTCCTCCGACGGGGGCCATTGACTCTGCCATCGAGCCCTGCATCGTCCCGACTGGTGCCGCCGACTCCACCGTCCAGCCGGAGCCGCCTGCCGCACTTAGCGGCACGGCCAACTCCGTCGTTCAGCCGGAGCCCTCTGCCATGCCAACCGGCACTACCGACTCCAACATCCAGCCGGAGCCCTCTGCTGCACCGACCGGCACCACCGACCCCAACACCCAGCCGCAATCTTCTGCCGCTCCTTAGAATATTTTTTCTTTTTCTTTCCCTGTTTGCTAGTCTGGAGAACTTGATTAAATTTTCGCAATTCCACCCGTGGGGTGTATATCAAACTTTGTTGAATGCCAGCCAATATGCCTTTATCTATGCAAATAGCTTATCGCAGTTTATGCTTTGCTTTGCCATCTTCTATCTTTTCTTTCCTCATACTCCTTGCTTTTTTCCTTTGCCACCCTCCCTCAGCTATCCCCTTGCCAGCCAAGCAGCCGCTTTGCGGACTACGGCTGGTTTGAGTACTTAGCTTTTGTGGGAGGGCAAGTACATAGCGGATTGTAGATTTGGCAAGTGAAGCAGAAGCCTCCCGGCCGGTTGCTAGGCAGCCGACCGAACGGGTGCGGTGCCGGCCTCAGCTATATGCGTTTTTTCCTTAGCCATTTTTCATGTGGGCACTGTTTTGCAACCCCTGACCGCCATTCAGTCGCTCCACGAGATGCAGCTTCTGACAGAGGAAGTTTTTAGGTCCCAACACATTACTTGTCTGGCTGCAGGAGGCCACATATAGTAGAAGGCGGCAAACCTCTGGGCCGGCTGGTCGAACCCGGTGCCAGGCGGAAATAATAAAATAATGCACACTAATAGGCATAACACTTATCATGTAGATAAAAGGGAGGGTAGTCCCCGAGTTCTTCTCGGGGAACCCGGAGTCTTCGTACATAATATAAAAGGTAGCGTGATACATATTGCTTTCAACTGTATAATCTTCGGAGGAGGTTTGCATTCCATGGCCTCTCCATCTCCTTGCCTGAGTCATCTCTCTTGCGTGCTCTGGGCTTCTGAGCATCGATCAGATAGTAAGAGTCGTTGCCCAGCACCTTGCTGATGATGAAAGGGCCTTCCCAAGGTGTCAAGAGCTTGTGCTGGCCGGCTGTTCACTGGATCAGCCGGAGCACAAGGTCTCCCTCTTGGAAGGATCTTGGCTTCACCTTGCGGTTGTAGTATCGGCACAGACCCTGCTGATAGATGGCGGAACGGCTGAGTGCCAGCAGCCGGCCCTCCTCTAGCAAATCGACGCCGTCTTCTCGTGCCTCCTTGGCATCCGCCTCGGTGTACATGGTGACTCTTGGGGAGTCGAACTCTATATCCGTCGGGATGACAGCTTCAGCACCATAGACGAGGAAGAAGGGCGTGAAGCCGGTCGACTTGTTCGGAGTTGTGCGCAGGCTCCAGAGGACGGCCGGCAGCTCATCGAGCCAGCAGCTGGCCGAACTCTCTAGAGGCTCAACCAGTCGGGGCTTGATGCGGGGCTAAATGACGCCGTTTGCTCACTCAACTTGGCCGTTTGACTGCGGATGGGCAACGGACGCTAAGTACAGTCGGATGCCCTGAGTCATGCAGAAACGAGCCAAGGCTCCTTTGGCAAAGTTTGTGCCGTTGTCGGTGATGATGCTATGTGGTATGCCGTACCGAGTGGTGATGGCGGTGATGAAAGTCATGGCAGTCGGCCCGTTCAACTTCTTTATTGGCTTTGCTTCTATCCACTTGGTGAACTTGTCCATAGCGACAAGTAGGTGTGTCATGCCATCGCGGGCCGTTTTGAATGGCCCTACCATGTCCAGCCCCCAAACAGCGAAGGGCCAGGCAATGGGGATGGTCTTGAGTGCAGAAGTCGGCAAATGTGGCTTGGAGCGGAACTTCTGGCACCCTTGACACTTCTAGACCAATTCCTTGGCCTCTTCTAGAGCAGTCGGCCAGAAAAAACCATGGCGGAAAGCCTTGGTAACAAGTGATCTTGAGGCCGCGTGGTGGCCGCATTCACCTTGGTGGATATCCTGGAGGATTGCTTGGCCTTTCTCCGACTCCACGCAGCACTGGTACACGCCCGTGACACTGCTCCTTACCAGCTCTCTGCTGACGATGCTGTATGTTGCTGCTCGTCGTTGCACTTGTCGGGCTGAGATCTCGTTAGTCGGCAGTTCTTTGTTCACCAGAAATTTGAGGATGGGTTGAGCCCATGATGGTCCTACTATCTCTCCGACTGCTACGACTGCAATTTGTATAAGGGTGGTTGGGCCGGGAGGCGGCGGGTTGGAATTGGCTGCCGCCTGTTGAGTTGAAGAAGTCCCCGGGCCGACTGCTGCAGTCCCCGGGCCGGGCTCTAGGATCCCCGGGTCAAGTGCGATTGTTGCAGTCCCCGGGCCACCTGCCGAAGTCCCCGTGCCAGCTTCTGGTATCCTCAAGTCGGATCCGACGGCTTCAGGAGGGGCCGGCACAAAGATGGAGTCAGACTCTGGAGATGGCTTGACAGATGGCTTGAGAAGGCACTGAAAGCGACACCGACTGGTATCGCCTCTCGGGTGGAGCCGATCCGTGCCAAGGCATCCGCTTGCTCATTATTATTTCTTGGCACATGGAGGAACTCGCACCTGTCAATGTATCCGCTGAGTTGTTGTACGAGGAAACGGTAGCTTGCCATGTTTGCATCCTTGGTGTCCCAGTCGCCTGACGACTGCTGGACCACCAAGTTGGAGTCACCATACCACAGGATCCGGCGAGTGCCGAGTTCCTTTGTAAGCCGGAGCCCGTGTATGAGTGCCTCGTACTCGGCTACGTTGTTGGAGGCGGCAAAATGGACTTGCATCACATATCTTAGCTTGTCACCTTTGGGAGAGGTGAGGACGACGCTGGCTCTCAGACCGGTGCACTTTTTTGAACCATCAAAATGCATCCGCCAATGGTGGAGTCTGGTGCTAGAGGCAAATACTGGGTCTCGGCCCAATCGACGAGGAAGTCGGCCAGCACTTGTGACTTAATGGCGGTGCGAGGCTGGTAGTAGATGGTGTAAGGGTCCAGATCGATAGCCCACTTGGTCACTCGGCCAGAAGCATCTCAGCTTCCAATGATCTTAGCAAGCGGGGCCGTGCAGATGACAGTTATTGGGTGCTCTTGAAAGTAAGGCTTCAGCTTCTTGGCGGCAAAGTGCACACCATAGCACATCTTCTGATAGTGTGGGTAGTTTTGCTTGGAGGCGGACAGTACTTCACTCAAGTAATATACTGCTCTCTGGACCGGCAATGCTCTGCCCTCCTCCTTGCGTTCTATCACCATGACTGTGCTGACAACCCGACTGGTGGCAGCGATGTAGAGGAGCATGGGCTCCTTCTCAATTGGAGCCGCTAAGATAGGCAGGGTTGTCAACATCTTCTTGAGTTGGGGAAAGCTTCATCTGCCTTGTCGTTCCACTCGAAAAAGTGGTCTTCTTCATGAGCTGGTACAGGGGAAGGGCCTTCTCGCCCAGCCGACTGATGAAACGGCTAATCGATGCCAGGCAGCCGGTGAATTTCTGCACATCCAGCAGTCGGGTGGGCACCTCCATCTTCTCAATGGCCTTGATCTTCACAGGGTTGCATTCTATGTTGCGCTCTGAAACCAGGAAGCCGAGAAACTGGCCAGCTGGTACTCCAAAGACGCATTTCTCCGGGTTGAGCTTGATCTGGAATCGGCGCAGGTTCTCAAAGGTTTCCTTGAGGTCTTCTAGCAACGTGCCACGCTTCTCCGTCTTCACTACCACATCATCCACATAGACATGGCCATTTCTGCCGAGTTGCTTGAGGAGACACTTCTGCATGCAACGCTGAAACATGGCACCGGTGTTTCGCAAGCCGAACATCATGGTCAGGTAGCAGAAGGCTCCAAATGGTGTGATGAAGGCAGTCTTTAGCCTGTTGGCTGGGTTCAACTTTATCTGATGGTACCTTGAGTATGCGTCCAAGAAACTCAACAGTTCGCATCCGGCTGTGGAGTCTATCACTTGGTCATTTCTTGGTAGGGCAAAGGGATCTTTGGGGCAAGCTTTGTTGAGGCTGGTATAATCAATGCACATGCGCCACTGCTTGTTTTTCTTCAACACTAGAACTGGGTTGGCCAGCCACTCTGGAAAAGACACTTCCATGATGAATCCGGCTACCACAAGCCGGACTATCTCTTCTCCGACAACTCTTCTCTTCTCTTCTGACAGGCGGCACAAGGGCTGCCTGACCGGCTTGGCGTCAGGTCGGACATGTAATTTGTGCTCGACAAAATCCGTCGGAACACCCGGCATGTCTTTGGGAGACCATGTGAAGATGTCTCGATTCTCACTGACGAAATCGACGAGCTCGCTTTCCTATTTGCTGTCAAGGTTTGCACCTATGACAGCGTGCCTCTCCGGGTGCTCCGGGTCCAAGGGTATCCTCTTTGTCTCCTTTGCCGGCTTGAACGAGCCCTCTACCTCCGACTCCTTGGGGATGGGTGACATTTTCGGCTTCTTGCCTACCATCACCACCACCCGGTCAAGGAGCCGCTTCTCAGCTGCAATCACGAGGGAATCGGCCAGCCGGCTGCTATCTGTGGCGCAGGTGGTCGACTTTTTGTAGTTTCTGACTCGGCCAGCCGGCTGCTGGGGCGGAGGAGGCGGCGGGCTGGCAGGCGGAGGAGGTAGGAGGCCATCTCCCTTAGCAATCCTGGTGAGCCAATGACACTTCCGAGTGGTGTGGTTGGACAGCTTCGCGCCACTATGGAATTTGCAGGGTGCATCGAGGGTCTGCTCCTAAAGGAAGGCGGGCAACCAATTGGGCTTGCCGCCCTTCTAACGCTTGGGCGCTGGCTGCCCTTCCGGCTGCTGGTCCTCGACTGTCGCCACCTACCGGCTGGTGGAAGCCGGCTGGGTAGCCTTCCGCTTGTTGTCGCTTGGATGCTGTCACCGACCGGTCTCACCAGCCGGAGTCCGAGGGGTCTGAGGTGCCACCTTGCTAGATGCATCAACTAGGATCTCCGCCTTCATGGAGGAGTCGGCCATAGCATGCTTGTCGGCGATGATCGGCAGCTCGTCGAGAGTCGCAGGCTCGTTGCAGAGAAGTCGGTGCTTGAGTAGGGTGCCTTCTCTGCACCCGGTGGTGAAGTACTCGATTGCCTGCACCTCGTGCACGCCCTCACAGGAGTTGCGCAGCTCAGCCCAGCGCGTGAGATAGTCGCGAGTCGATTCGTTGGGCCCTTGGACGCATAAGGAGAGCTGACGGGGCTTGGGAGGCCGCTTGTACATGCTGGTGAAGTTGTGGATGAAGGCCTCGGTGAAATCAACCCAACTGTTGATGCTGCGGGGCTTCAGGCTGTTAAGCCATGTCCAGGTTGTGCCTTGAAGCATGAGCGGGACGTACTTCACGGCAGTGCGCTTGTTGCCATTCGCTATGCTGACGGCCGTGGAGTAGTCGACCAGCCAGTCCTCCGGCTTCACGGAGCCGGTGTACTTGAGCGTATCTCGCGGGAGGGTGAACCCTTTGGGGAAGGGCCCATCTCGGATTCGTGGGCCGAAACAGGGCGGGCCCAACGCGGCCTCTTCTTCTAGTGCTAGGGATCGGTTGAAGTGATCGATCCGATGGCGAGCGTTGTTCTCTCTGACTCCCTCTCGGCGGCCAAGGCGGTCGCCGAGTGTCGGGTGCGTGACTGGCGGCGGAGTAGGGTGCCTCGCCCCACGAGGCGGAGGAGGAGGCGGATCACCTCGCCGCTCCACCGCTCGAGGGCGGCCGTCTTCGTCTCGCTCGATGGAGAGGCATGTCCGGCTACGGCTGGCAACCGGCTCGTTGCCTCTTCTTCTGCGGGCGCCACCAGTCGGCGTCCGGGACGTTACCCCATGGTCCTAACGAGGGGACGGTTCATTGTTCCGCTCAGCGGGCACTTCAGCACGGTAGCCGGCTTCATGCTGCGCAGCGACCGCGTCTAGGAGCTGCTGGACTCGCTCCATCATGTGGCGGCACTCGTCGCTGTCGTATTTGTTCAGCTCATCCGTTACCGCCTGGGCGGCCCGGATGTTCTCCGCAGGCATGGCGTAGACAGGGCGTTCTTCCCCGAACATGTTGGCAATGGTCGCGCGACGCTGCCGGATCATGCCGATGTGTCTAGGCCCCATAGGAGCCGGCATGCCGCCAACAGCCCGATCCATCTTGCGCCGGTAGGCGTCCGAGAGGCGTCACACGCTGGCCAGTCGGCCAACACTCTCGAGAAGCTGGACCCGGCATGCCTCCAGCGCCTCAGCATCCACGCCCTCTGGGATGGGCGCCGACAGGTCTTGCAGAGCCGCGTCGAGTGGGTCTCGAGCGCGTCTGTCTGATTGCTCGCCGCTGAGGATGACAAGCACCTCCTGATGGTGCTCCCACCGCTATGCTTGTGAGGAGGCGGCTCGTCGTAGACCACCACGTTGGTAGGGAATGCGTCAAACGACACCATGTCGGAGTCGACGATCAACGGATCGGTGGATCCAACAGACTCCAGGTCCACAGCAGGCTCGCTGGTGATGTGGAGCTGGTCGAGGAGGCTGACGAGGCGGCTCTCGGGGCAGCCGGTGCCCGCGTCTGAGACCGGCTCATCGAAGAGGTGGATCTCGCCAACAAGGTCGGCGAGGCAGCTCGCCGCGCAGGCGATCTCTGCGCCGTTCAGCGCATCGAGGCTGACACCGTCAGGCGTGCTAGGTTGGCTTCGCTCTCCAGGAAGGAACAAGGTTCCCGTCCAGAGCAGATCTCTGAGAGATGGTGCACCTCGCCCCACGGTGGGCGCCCAATGTCGGGGGTTGGGTGAGACATATGCCAATGGATGGCTTATCATGGTGGGAGCGAGTAGAACACCGCCGGTGCCTGGAAGCGGGATGAGGCGTAGACACGCACGACAGCGTACTTTACCCAGGTTCGGGGCTCTCCTAGGACATAACACCCCTGGTCCTGCTCTGCGGGATCTCCGCATGATCACTACGGCTCAAGTGATACAAAGGTGCTCCTTGAGTTGTATGCTAGAGGAAGGAGAAGGCAAGGCTAGGTCTCTCCTGCTCTGGGGGTCTGGCTAGTTCTAAAGAGTGGGAACCCTTTACATGGGTGCACTTGGGGGTTTATATAGGCCTACCCCCAGGGGTACAATGGTAATCTGGCCGGGTGCTAGGCCCGGCTGTCAGCGTCTCCGGCCTCCGGCTTCTCCACCGACTACTGGGGCCCGCCGCCTGGTGGGCCGCGCCGGCTGGTCTGGTACGGAGCCGATAGGCCGCTCCTGCCACCGGAGGCTCTGGTTGGTGGCTGCTCGCTGTAGCCATGTGGCTAATGACGCAGGCTTGGTCAACCTAGCGTGGCTACAGTCCCGCCGTCTGGCAGGTGATCACTGTAGCCACACCTGGTCTCATCAGGTTAATGGCGTACTTGCTTCGAGAGAAGGGACGGCCGCCTGCTGGGGGCCGGCCTTCCCCTGGTCCAACTGGTTCGGCATACACTGTCTTCTGAGGCATCAGTGACAAGTAGGGCCCGCAGCCTACGGGTCATACCAACAGGTCGTCGTGGGGAACAGGGCTCCTCCTATTCAGAGTGACATCAAGGGCGAATGGCTACAGTGCCACGTTGTGCGGAGATCTTCGCTTGTACGGGCACTCTGAACATGCCATGCCTAAGATTCGGAGGTGACGGGCTTTACTATAGCCACGCCCATTGTCGGTGTCAAAACCGGCGGATCTCGGGTAGGGGGTCCCGAACTGTGCGTCTAGGCGGATGGTAACAGGAGACAAGGGACACAATGTTTTACCCAGGTTCGGGCCCTCTTGATGGAGGTAAAACCCTACGTCATGCTTGATTGATATTGATGATGTGGGTATTACAAGAGTAGATCTACCACGAGATCAAGCAGGCTAAACCCTAGAAGCTAGCCTATGGTATGATTGTTGTTCGTCCTACGGACTAAAGCCATCCGGTTTATATAGACACCGGAGAGGGCTAGGGTTACACAGAGTCGGTTACAATGGTAGGAGATCTAAATATCCGTATCGCCAAGCTTTCCTTCCACGCCAAGGAAAGTCCCATCCGGACATGGGACGAAGTCCTCAATCTTGTATCTTCATAGTCTTGGAGTCCGGCCGACGATGATAGTTTGGCTGTCCGGACACCCCCTAGTCCGGGACTCCCTCAGTAGCCCCTGAACCAGGCTTCAATGACGATGAGTCCGGCGCGCATACTGTCTTCGGCATTGCAAGGCGGGTTCCTCCTCTGAATAATTTATAGAAGATTGTGAACACCAGGATAGTGCCCGGCTCTGCAAAATAAATTCCACATACCACCGTCGTGAGAATAATATTTACACAAGTTCAATCTGCTGATGTATTTTGTGGCGTGACGTCACACCACAACCAAGCCTTTACTCGAATCGTTTTTATTATACCACCTCCGCGCGTCTAGCGAAGCGGTTTCCTTGGCACGTCTTGTCGAAGCAGAGATCGTGTTCCCCTTATCCCGGGATTCTCATCAATACGGACGTGGGTAACCCAACCGCGCCATTGATTGTGGCGCTTGGGAGATAAGCGAGTTTCATCAGGCTGGTGGGGACGCATGGTTTCGTCCGCCCATATAAGGGGATAAAGATCTACCCTTTTACCTACGCCTTCTTCCTCCTTTGCGTATCCATCTCTGCGAACTCGAGCTCCAGGGCCCAAGTCCGCACATCTCACCTCAACCTTCTCCAACTATGTCCGGAGTGGGAGGCAAGTGGATGGCCTCTTCCGTTACGGAGGGGCACATCCAGAAGCTGCGCAGCACCAGATACCTGTCCAGCGACATTGCGCACCGTCTCCCCGGCGAGGGGGAGCTCATCCCCACCCCCAGGCCCCATGGGAGGGTAGTATTTCTTTCCCATTTCCTCTGCGGACTGGGCTTCCCACTCCATCCCTTTGTCCGGGGGGCTCATGTTCTACTACGGCCTGGATTTCCATGATCTGGCCCCGAATTTCATCCTCAATATCTCGGCGTTTATCATCGTGTGTGAGGCCTTCCTCTCCATTAAGCCCCACTTCGGCTTGTGGCTCAAGACCTTCAGTGTCAAGCCGAAGGTTGTGAAGGGAAGCCAAGCGGAGTGCGGAGGCGCCATGGTGGGCAAGATGCCCAACGTTACTTGGCTTAAGGGCACCTTCGTTGAAACCATTAAGTGGTGGCAATCGGGGTGGTTCTACATCACCGAGCCGCGTGACCCCGAATGGGCAGCGGCCCCCGAATTTAGATCTGGCATCCCTATACGGCTCACCTCCTGGAAGGAGAGTGGCCGGATATGGGGCGATTTGGAGGAGCTGAGCGGACTTCAAGCCTGCATCCAAAAGCTAGTAAAAAGGAAGCTCAAGCTTGTCAACGTAGTCCAGGTCATGCTCATCCCCCGGATTCTCCCGTGCCAACAACGGGACTTCAATATGTGGGAGTTCGATCTGGCGCAGCACCAGACTTTGAGCGGGCTCTTCGACACTACGTACGAAGAGGCCTGGAGGGTGTTGTTTAAGGGCGCCGAGGCTCCCGCATCCGCCACCGAAGATCGCGGATTCAGCTTGCAGCGTCCGGCTAGCGAGGTAAGCGATTTTGCCCTTTACGGGGCGCTTGTTTTCCATAGTTTGACTCTATGCGGGATCTAAACTCCCTCTCCTTTGACAGGACTGGATGAAGAAGGCCGAGCAGACTATCTGTCCGGCCCCTTTGTCAGAAGACCCAGCGGATGCCCGCTTAACGGGGCTGCTGGCTCCGGCACCCCATGTGGTGCCGGAGAAGAAGGTCAAGAAGAAGGCCACGGGCACTCGAAACAGTTCCCGTTTTCAGGTGTCATCAGATGATGACACCAAGGCGGACTCCTCCCACGAAGGCGAGGAGGAGAAGAAAGAGGCCTCTCCCCCAGCAGGGGGAGGAAAGAAAAGGAAGGCCTCCCCAACGAGGGAGGCCGAAGGGTCCAAGAAGGGAAGGTCTCTTCCCCCGGACTGCTCTGCCCACGCCAGCGACGAGATGAGGATTGGCCTCCAAGGGCCAAGCCCCTGGCGAGATCGTAAGTATCCGGACTCCCGAATAACTTCATGATTTTTATTTTCGCCACATGGAGTCTTTCTAATGCCGCATACAACCCTGCAGTCCGCCCAAGGAGGATCTTCCCGCTTCGTCGAGCGGGTCCTTGGGTGCATCGGATATGGATTCCCTTCCGACCGCCTCCTCCCCTCGTGATGTGGACGATGCCGAGGTGGGATCCTAGGAAGGGACCCGCCAGGAGGAGGAGGCCCCGGAGGTGCCGCAGGGCAACCTCCTGGACTTTGCACCGGACTCCGCACGAGAACCTGTAGTGGCTCCGGAGTCCGGCGGGCGGCCCCTTCATAAGAAGGGCAAGACCGTGACGCCGGTGATCTCCGTCCAACCGGAGGCGCCGGATAGCTTGCTGGAGGCACTCAACGGCGCTTCCATTGAAGAGGAACACCGCACCGCCATGGGTGCGGTGATTCAGAAGGTTCAGCTCGCCAAGAGCGGGCTCACCGAAGCCTGCAGTAGCCTTCTAACAGGCTTTGAGGTAAGAATTCTGATATGTGTAAAATAGTACTGCATAGATAGTAGCCCCTGATGCTCGATTCGGTGTTCGGAAAGAAAAACCGGACTGAGGATCTAAAAAGATATACGCAGGAGTCATAAAAATTGTGTCAATATGGGATTGCAGGCTATGCTGCTGACCTCTGCCGCACTGACTGCGGAGGTCAATACTTTGAAGCAAAGCCTCGAGCGGTCCGAGAACGAACTCGGCCGTGCCAAGAAGCAGCTCGAGGACAAGGAAGGTGAGTAACACCTTATTAAAATTGTACCTTACAGAAAGTATTTGGTTGCAAGAAAAATGACAAGGATAACGTGGGTATTGCAGGGGCCACGAACGAGGTGGCGACCCTGAAGGAGGCGGTGTCCGTGGCTGAACATAATGCGGCCGCGGAGTGCACCGAGCGAGAGAAACAGGAGGCGCGGCTGGCGGAGGTACAACAAGAGCTCCAGGCTCTCGTGGAAAAACATGAGAGTTTGGAGCGCGACTAGAAGACACGAGAGTCCGAGCTTACATCGGCTCTTGAGATTGCCAAAGCCGCTAAGGCCGAAGCCTACAAGGCCCTCTAGGAAATCGAGGCGGTGAAGAAAATAGCAGCGGGTAAGGCATTTTTCATGCAGAGTAAGCATGTGAGTGTGAATTACCTGCCGGCGACATCTTGAATTTCTTCGTCGTCCGCATCTCAACCGTCCTGACCGCAGTCCGGCCAGGGCTCTCCTGATAACAAGAGATACTTTAGCGAACTCAAGATGTCGCTGAAAGGTGAGTGTTGAAAGATGTCCACAGCGGTGAACTCCATGATCGGCGCCCAATCGGATTCCATTGGAGGGGGCGCGGGAGGTTCGGAGTCTGGCGAGGAGTCCGGCACCTCGGAGTCACAAGCTTCATGAGGGACAAGGTCAGTGTTCGGCTCTATCACCGTAGAGGTTGCAGCCCCCGAGGCGGTGTCTAGGCACCCGTCCTCGATCTACGCAGCCGGCTCCGAATTGAAGATCGGAGCGGACTCGTGTGCGGCCTCCAGGGTACTGTCCGGCTGCAGAGCTAAATCATGCCCGTCGTGACAGTGCGGCGCGCTCGGCTGTGGCTCGAATCTATCGAAGATCAAGTCCCCGCGGATGTCAGCCGTGAAGTTCAAACTTCCAAATCTGACCTGACGGCCAGGGGCGTAGCTTTCGATCTGCTCCAGATGGGCAAGCGAATTGGCCCGCAGTGCAAAGCCGCCGAATACGAAGATCTGTCCGGGGAGAAAGGTCTCACCCTGGACTGCGTCATTGTTGATGATCGAAGAAGCCATCGAGCTTATGGGTGACGACACAGAGGAACTCTCAATGAAAGCACCAATGTCGGTGTCAAAACTGGCGGATCTCGGGTAGGGGGTCCCGAATGTGCGTCTAGGCGGATGGTAACAGGAGACAAGGGACACAATGTTTTACCCAGGTTCGGGCCCTCTTGATGGAGGTGAAACCCTACGTCCTACTTGATTAATATTGATGATGTGGGTATTACAAGAGTAGATCTACCACGAGATCAAGGAGGCTAAACCCTAGAAGCTAGCCTATGGTATGATTGTTGTTCGTCCTATAGACTAAAGCCATCCGGTTTATATAGAAACCGGAGAGGGCTAGGGTTACACAGAGTCGGTTACAATGGTAGGAGATCTACATATCCGTATCGCCAAGCTTGCCTTCCACGCCAAGGAAAGTCCCATCCGGACATGGGACGAAGTCTTCCATCTTGTATCTTCATAGTCTTGGAGTCCGGCCGACGATGATAGTTCGGCTGTCCGGACACCCCCTAGTCCTTTTGATGGGGGCACGGACTGTGAGGGTGCCTGGTGGCCACCTTCCTGACACCGTCCTCTCTAGAGGCCGGCTGACTGGAGCCGGCTGCTCGTGGTGCCGTCTGTAGGTGGTCGGCTATCCTCTGGGGGCCGGCCGTTGGGCTAGACGGCTCCCGGAGGGCGGAGCTTTAGCTCGGGGCACTGAGGGCTGAAGCCGGACCAAGGTTTTGATATGCTCAGGGACTCGGGTGAGGCTACCCGTGTCCCATTACTCCGACACAACGACTTAAACCGGCAATTACCCTCCAATGTTACGATTGCCGTATCAGCATTGATGCGGTCCGACGAATGTAGGATTTCTGAAACCCGGCGCACCCAATGAGTTGTTGACTCGTTATCTCCTTGAACACAAGCAGCCAGATCCACAATGGACATGGGTAGTTTGCACGTATCCTTGAAGTTCTCTATAAACCGTGCCTTCAATTGGACCCATGACCCGATGGAGTTAGTGGGCAGGATCTTTAACCAAGTGCGAGTTGTTCCTTCCAACATCATGGTGAAGTATTTTGCACATGCCGCTTCATCCACTTCCAGCATCTCCATTGCCATCTCGTAGCTCTCAACCCATGACTCGGGGGTAAATCGGTGGTGTAGTTAGGCACCTTACGCAGGCCCTTGAAATCCTTGGGTAACCGCACATTGTGCAGAGCCGGGGTGAGACACGGCACTCCCCAGGAGCTGAAAGCAAGTCCTCGTTCTACTGACGCCACTGGTTGAATCGGGGCGGGTTGATGATGTCCTGCGTACTACGCTGCTAATGCGGCCTCCCTTCATGCTCTGCTGTTATCCACCACGTCCTGAGCATTTGCACCACCACACACTGGATTAGGCCCTCGAGGGGCGTCATGGTTCCACGCACTGCTTAATACAGCCGGTTCGTCCATGTGCCTGCTGTAGCTCTTGCTCGGGCGAGGGGTTGAGTGAATCCTATCTTGGCTGTATGAATTAGCCTGCTACTGCAACATGGCAGTCTGAAGAAGATCCCTGGCCTGCCGCATCTCAACCACTGCTGGTGACTCACCCTCCATTGGAATAGCTGCCAATCGAGATGCCGCAGCAATCATGTTGTCCAAAGGGGTGGAGAAGTGACCCGGCGGGGGTGTCGTGTACTGCAGCGGGTTCTCTGTTCGTCAAGGTGGACCCATCACCCGTGGCTGATTCGGCGTTCCAGTCATAGGCACTGCAGTCCAGTTTACCGCTGCTGGATTGCTGGTCTCAGCTCCTGGCGTACTGAAGAGATTCATCGCATTGTAATCCGTCGGTAGGCGAGACTGATGCCTCCTCCGCAATACGTCATTCGACGCGTTCTAATCCAGTAAGACTCGGTAATTCTCAGCCTGAATCCTCTGTGACTGGGCAAGTAAAGTGGCGCGTTCCTCAGCCATCCTGGTCTCCTCAGCTGCCAAATCCTCCTTGGCCTGAGTTATCTGATCCCGCAGCTTTGTGACCTCTGCATTATGCCGATCTTGAGTCTCAGGGGTAACTGTCGTGGTTAACAATTTCGTCCAGGCGTCCAACAAACCAGAAAGAACTTGAGCCGGCCGGCGCGCAGGGCCTCTTGCCCCGGCCGCCGATCCGGAATTCATCGCTGCTGCAGTGGAATTTTGCAATGTCGGCTGTTTACCGGCCGTGAAGATTGCAACCCGGTTAGGCGGTTCAAAGGATTCCGGAATACTGCTGCCAATGGAATAACCCCCAAACAGGCCACCCTCAACTTGATACAACGACTCAGTCTCTCTGGTAGATGATCCGCTGTCAGAGTAGATAGCCGTCTCACCATCAGATACCTGTTCAGATTTGGTACCGTGGATGCATCCTACGAACGCCCGCTTCATGGCAGGCTGAACCCGGGCAGGGCTGGCACGCTGAGCCATCTTGACGAGGTCAGTGCAGATGTCCGGCTTAGGGCCCGGTTCGCCGATCTTGCTGATGAAGACATGAATTCCTTCGAAGGGGACCCAGTACGCGTACTCAATTGAGCCGGCCTCGGGGCCCCAGCCTGCGTCCTCGGTGTAGATCTTGCTACGATGACTCTTGGTCATCCGGCCAACAACATATCCTTTGAGTCCCTCGAAGTTGCCCTTCAAGAACTCGAAACCATCGTGCGATAACCCCACGGTGGGCGCCAATTGTCGTGGAAATATCATGTCAGATGTCCTAATGAAAGGACTTAGTCGTGGAGCCATCGCGACAAGATTAGCTTGAAGGGGTTAAACCGGAACAAAGGACACGGGGAGTTTATACTGGTTCGGCCCCTTGCGGTGAAGGTAAAAGCCTATGATCCAGTTGTTGTGGGATTGATTGATCTCGATGAGCAGGGAGCGAATCCGCTTTACCTATCTCTCGAGCTGTTGTTTCTTGTCCCTGAACCGCTGCCGGGTCGTCCCTATATATACATAGGTTGACACCCGACCGGTCTACAGAATCCCGAGGCCGGCTCATACAAGTCTCCGGCTCGGTTTCTTCCTTTCCCTAACTTGCAATACAAGTTATTACATGTATGGTGGTTTAGTACTATGGGCCCTAATCCGCCATTGGGCTCTGGGCCTCTAAGCCTCCATAGTTAAAGCGCCATGTACTTCGTCTTCATGGGTTCTTTATGCAGGACTCCTTGTGAGTGTAATCCGGCCCCTCCTGGGTGGTTTAACTCAGTAGTCATATCCCCAACAGTACTCTTTCATGTTCTTTGTGTTGGATTGAGTATTATGAATATGAAATTATTTGGTGTTATTGTAATACAAACTCTAGGGATGTTTGTGACACTTATAGGGATGGCTCAATAAATTGATCACAAAGATAATTTTGAGGTTGTTCGCTACCTACAACAATTTCATCTTATGTTCTTCGCTATGAGAAGAACTTTGGAGTGATTCTTTGTCGCGCATTGAGGGATTGTTATATGATTCAATTATGTTAGCACTGTTGAGAGATTGCACTAGTGAAAGAATTAACCCTAGGCCTTGCTTCCAAGCATTGCAATACCGTTTGTGCTCACTTTTGTTACTTTCTACCTTGCTCTTTCTATATTTCATATTACAAAAACCTATATCTACTATCCATACTGCACTTGTATCACCATCTCTTTGCTGAACAAGTGCACCTATACAATTTACCATTGTATTGGGTGTGTTGGGGATACAAGAGATTTTTTGGGTGAGTAAAGTTACTATGATGGTCAAATTGTTGATAATAGGACAACAGTGAAAATGACGTTGAGTATTGATGATATGTGATACGTCCCCAATGTATCTATGATTTATGAAGTATTCATGCCATGTTTTCAACAATTTTATATAGTTTTGGTGTACTTCTATATGATTTTCCATGAACTAACCTACTAACCTTGTGCCCGGTGCCAGTTGTTGTTTTCTGCATGTTTTTGGTTTTCCAGGAAATCTACCCCAAACGATGTCCAAAGGCAACAAAATTGTACGGTGATTTCTTCAAGATAAAAAGAGACCAATGGGGACCTCGAGAGAGAGCCATAAAATTACCAAGGGCCAAAAGCCTGGGTGGCACCCCTGCTAGGGCGCGCCACCTGAGCTTGTGGGACCCTCGGGCACCCCCTGACGTGAATCAAAGGTTGAAAACCCTATAAATATAAAAACCTCTAAAAGTGGACCTCGATAAGTTTTTCCGCCGCCGCAAGACTCTGTCTATCCCGAAGCAATCTCAATTGGAGCCTTGTTCCGGCACCCTGCCGGAGGGGAAGTGATCACCGGAGGCCATCTTCATCATCCCGGCGGTTTCCATGACGAGAATGGAGTAGTTCACCCTCGGGGCCGAGGGTATGTACCAGTAGCTATGTGTTTGATCTCTCTCTCTCTCTCGTGTTCTCGAGTTAGCATGATCTTGATGTACCATGAGATTTGTTAGTATAGTTGGATGTGGTGTTATTCCCTCTCTATCTTGTTGTGATGAATTGTGTCTTGCTCTTTGCAGTTTCGTTACGTTCGATTGAATATTGGATTTGAGATCACTTCATGTATGTCTCGCATGTGGATACCCATGGTGACAATGGGGTATTCTATTGAGTCACTTGATATACATTTTGGTAATCAACTTGCGGATTGCCAATGTGACATTGGGGTAATCTAGGTATAGGGGTTGATACACTTTTTTGTCCTAATTTCTCTGATGGGAACGTTGGAGTGATTCTTTGTCACACATTGAGGGATTGTTATATGATTCAATTTTTTTAGCACTGTGAGAGATTGCACTAGTGAAATTATGAACCCCAAGCCTTGTTCCCAAGCATTGCAATACCATTTGTTCTCACTTTTATTACTTGCTACCTTGTTGTTTTTATTATTTTGAATTACAAAAACCTATATTTACTATCCATACTACACTTGTAGAACCATCTCTTTGCTGAACTAGTGCGCCTATACAATTTACCATTGTATTGGGTGTGTTGGGGACACAAGAGATTTCTTGTATTTGAGTGCCAGTTTTTTTAGAGATACCATCTTCATCCTACATCTCCCACTGATTGATAAACCTTAGGTCATCCACTTGAGGGAAATTTGCTGCTGTCCTACATAACTCTATGCTTGAGGCACAAGAGAGTGTAAAAGAATAAAAGTTGCATAGTAGAGATCAAGCTAATTTGTGGAGCCGTTACCCGGGGAGGTGAGTGCTTGAAGATATATCTTTAGATCTTGCAATTAAATCTTTTAGTATTTTGTTTATTCACCAGTTTGATTTTATAAAATAAAACTCCAAAAAAATATGGAAAAAAACTTGTGTCAAGTTGATCATCTTTATAATGTCTTTCTTCAAATGATGGATCAGAAAACTGTGCCAAAGTGTTAGAAGAAGAATTCAATAAAATATTTGGCATAAAATCTTTGAATGACAAGCATGATTGCAATGATATTAGTATGAATTCTTGGAATATCCATGATGCTAATGATATGCAAAGCCATACGTTCGGGGATGCTATGTTTGATGAAGATGATCTTTTTACTCCCCCTACTTTTGATGAGAAAATCTATTATGATGATTGCATGCCTCCTATTTATGATGATTACAATGATGAAAGTGGGTTTGGAAGAGTGTCAACTCTATGTAATAATGATCCCACTATTTTGGAGGGTGTTGAATCTTATTGTAGTAATTATGAAAGTGGATTTGGAGAGGTCACAACTTTATTTAATGATGACTGCACTATTTTGGAAGCGATTTCAATTTATTATGACAACTAAGTTGATATCTATGATGATTATTGTGATGACACTTATGATACAAAGAATAATAATAACCATGAAACCGGTCATCGTGATTTTAATTTTCAATTGTATTATGCCAATCAAGTATCACATGATAGTTATTTTGTTGAGTTTATTCCCACTATTATGAATGAGAAGAAATTTGCTTGTGCGAAGAGTAATAAGAAAATTATGTTTGTGGATCATGAAAAGAATGCTTTATGTGATAGTTATATTGTTGAATTCATTCATGATTCCACTGAAAATTATATTGAGAGAGGAACATATGCTTGTATGTATCTCAATAATATGATGTTTCCTCTATCTATGTTGAAATTTTGAAGTCATGCTTGTTTTCCCTTCCTATGGTAGTTGATTCTTGCTCCCATAAATTGTTTTCTCATAAAATACCTTTGGATAGGAAAAGTGTAGGCTTAAATGTGCTTTCCACATGATTCATGATGCGCTCTTGCATGTTGCAATTACTATTCTTATGTGAGCATCATTAAAGTCATCATGCCTAGCTAAATAGGCATTAAAGAAAAGCGCTTGTTCGGGGAGAACCAATACTTATACCTATTGTTCCTGTGTGTTCACATGATTAAGTTATTGTAGTAATCATGTTTATAGATTTTGTTTCAATAATGTGCCAAGTAAAGCCTTTGGGATGATTTGGATGATAGTTGAATTGATTCTGTGCAAAAACACAAAGTTTTGATATAAAATTCGCTGGAAAGTGCTTTTGATCTAAAAAATTTAGAAATCGCCGGTGGAAGGCTTCAAGTCTAGGGGGCTCGAGGGGTTCCCCGGGGATGTCGAATTTGTCGGGTCCAAGGATTCTATCTTCCTTGGACTTCGGATAGTAGTCACCGTCCTCGGGGTCATTGTCGTCCCTGTTGAATATGGCGTCATTGATATTTCCAGCATCAGCATTATCGTCGACGTTCTTGTCAGATTTGGGGTTCCGGCAGACCCTATAGATTCGAACACTCGGGTGCGCGCGGAGATTTGGCCTTCTGCCTACCTACACTTCGCTGCCTTGCTAGGTCTAAGCTACGAAAGGGAACAACGCAAGAGACACAGGGTTTATACTAGTTCGGGCCACCATTGTGGTGTAATACCCTACTCTAGTTTGTGGTGTGGTGGATTGCCTCTTGGGCTGATGATGAACAGTACAAGGAAGAACAGCCTCGCGAGGGTCTGTTCTTGGCTGGTGTGATGAACTGCTAGGGGAGTTCAGTCGCTCTCTCTTTTGATGCCTCTACCCTGGGGGTGGCTAGTCCTATTTATAGGCAAAGGCCCTAGGCCTCTTCCCAAATATTGAGCGGGAAGGGCGCCAACAATTGGCCATTTTGAAGGGGAACATCTAGTACGCTTATCCTGACTAAAGTTGGTCCTCGCCTGTCGAAGGCTCTGGTGGTGACGCCAGCTTGGGCTCCACGATGACCTCCATCCTGCCGTTGCGACGGTCTTGGTCTCGTTGCACCGAAATGGATGCCTTTGCTTGATGCTCTTGCCTGCGCTTGGTCCCTTTGCACCAAAGAGGAAAGAAGGACACTGTGCGGGCTGGCACCCACCTGGTGCCCTTGGTCGTCATGGCCTGCGTCATGGGCACCTCGCGAGGTACCCCGCCTTGATCTCTCTGCCTCCTCGCGAGCCAGCCTGACGAGGCCGTGCCTGAGAAAGCCTCCTGTCGTCCGCCCTGTGAGGCTTGGCCCCTCGCGAGGGTCTTGAGCTCGTGTTGACAAAGATGGGCCATGCTGGGCCGCCCCTTGAGCCATGCCGCAGGCCGCAGGCAGGCAAGTCTGGGGACCCCCGTTCCCAGAACGCCGATAGTAGCCCCCGGGCACAAGGCGCGCCCGGACTTGGCTGAGCAGAGAGGCGAAGGGGCAAGCACGAAGCGTCGCGGGCCCTAAGAGCCTGCGGCCTCGGGCGCCGCGTGGCGGTTGGTTGGATGTGGGTGCCTCAGCAATCCGCGTGCATCAAAAGAGCGGTGTCTGCCTAGGCTTTGCTTCCCTTGCTTCCTCCGGTCATTGCCCAGATCCCCTTTCTTGTGTCCTTCCCTTCTGCCTCCGAGATCTTCAGATCTACTTTGACCGCGCACCTTAGCAAGCCATGGCGCCTCACCAGACTCCGGCCAAATCTTGGTATTCGCCCGCCTTGGACTCGCCGAACGTGTCGGAGGCGAGCCTTGCCCGGATGCGCCGGATGGTGGTGGCGCAAGGCATCGACGGGGCGCACGTGTTCAAGGCCGGCTCCGCCCCTCCTGAGGCCCAAGGGAGCACCTTCTACCCGCTCTTTGTAAGCGCCATTGCTTCCAGTCTGGTACCTCCTTTCTTTGAGTTCTTCTTCTCTATCCTCTGCCATTACGACCTGCAAGCTCTGCACCTCCACCCCAACTCTGTCCTTCTTCTGCCAATCTTCGCATATTATTACGAGGCTCATGTCGGGGTGCAGCCTTCGGTGGCCTTGTTGCGCCACTACTTCTCCCTCCGGATCTCTCGCAGTCCTCTCTCCGTGTGCGCAAGCTTCGTCGCGTATGGCGGTTCCAATGCCATCTCAAAGCCCGGGAAGAGGATTGAGGGCTACAGGAGCAAGTGGGTCATGGTGGATGCTAGGCGCATCCGCCCTTGGCTGATTCTGCCCACGGAGAAGCCCACGAGCTCCGATGATTGGTCTCGCGCGGAACTCATGGACCCCCGCGCGAAGCCAGTGTTGGAGAAGATGGACGCGGATCTGAGGCCTGGGAACATGGCGACGGCGAAGCTGACTGGCGCGTCACTCCTGAGGGAGTTCCTGGAGCATCAGGTGGCCCCTCTTCGCAAGTACTCGCTCCCACTGTGGAGGCCCCGCCTGAGCTTCGACGTTTTGGCCGACGAAGATCTGGTCGCGGTCCTCCAATCTTTGGTCGGAGGGGACGTGGCGAGGCTGGAGGGCGCCCCCGTACCCCTGTTTCTCCGAGATGATTGGGAGAAGGTGGTTGACTCCATGCCCGTCTTTAATGGGGACGGGCCCGTTCCCGCGGTGGCTCCCGAGGACCCGGCGGCCCAGGCGACGGTGAACGTGTCCTCCGGCGACTCTAGCGAAGAGGAAGAAGAAGAGGAGCGGGAAGGGGGGCCTAACTCTGAGGCTACCGATGGGGAGTCGAGAGCGCCTCTCCCCCGGCGCAGGCCCCACGCTCTCCGCCTGCCGCCGAGCAACAACGAGGATGATGACGAGCGGGACGGCAGGAGCTTGCCCCCGATCTCGAAGAAGGCCAAGTCTAGGCTGATCCCCCTCGGGTCTTCCCCGGCTCCGAGGCGATCTGCAGACGTGCCTCCTTCTTCCGAACCTCGCGAGGCTGATCCCAGCAGCCGGCTCTCGGGCTTCAAGTACAGCCGGAGGTTGCTCGAGGTCACGAGCAGCGACGAGTAAGTACTCGATCCTTGTGTTATTCCTTGCTTTGTCGTTGAGGCTTGATGTCTGTATCTCTTGGCTAGGCTGGCGCCCGCAGTGAAGAAACTGAAGGGGGCTCCTGAGGCTCCGACTGGGCCAGCACCTCTGCCCATGAAGGGAGGTGACTGCAAGGCACGGGCCTCTCCTGCCCGATCGTCCTTGCGAGGCCTGGTGGAGCTGGCTGGGGCGAGCTCAGCCCCCATGGCCCAAGCGACTCCTGAGGTATCCCTGCCTGACGCTGTCGCCACAGCTGTTGGGGCGCAGCAGGCCCTGCCTCAGGGTCCTATGGTTACGCTGCCGTCCTCTCCTCCTACTCCACCAACTGGTGTCTCTCCGACCCCTTCCACCATCTTGGATCACGCTGCTGCCGAACTGGACCAGCTAGGGCAAGATCTTTTGGGCGCCGACCCTCGCTTGGTGGCCGGGCGCTTGGAGCTGGCTTCCGGCTGGATTCGCTCTGACGCTTCGATTCGAGCTGCACTGGTTCAGGCCTCGACGGCCTGTGACAAGGAGAAGCAGGTCGTCCTCAAGGTGAAGGCCGCTCGCGATGCTGCCTTGGGGGAGGCTGCCGATGCCCAAGGCTGTTGCAAGGCGCTGGAGAGCAAACTGCAGGGCCTGCAGGACCAGCTTGCCGAGGAGGTCCGCATCCGCCAGGAGAAGGAAGAAGGCCTGAAGGCTCGCGAGGCGGCCATCAAAGATCGAGACACCAAGCTCAAAAAGCGCCGCGACCGCCTGGGCGCACTGCAGCAGGAGTTGGAGGCGTGGAAGGTCGAGCTAGAAGGCAAGGCGCGGGTCCTTGCTGAAGACCGCGAGGCCTTCATGGAGACGGAGGTGAAGGTTCGCGGCTTGCTGAAGTCGCTCTACGACAGTGGCCTGGAAATCCCGCTGGCCGGCGCCGAGGACGGCCCCGCCAAGCTGCTCCCCTTCATGGTCCGTGCTCTTGAAGATGTCACCCTTTGCCTTGGCCCTACGGCTGAGGCCGAGGCGCGCATCTTGTCGTCTGCAGCGCTGATGCGGGTCCTTACCCATGTCTACCTTCACGACCCCAACGTCGACCTCGACAGCCTGCTGCAGCCAGCGAGCGGCAATCTTGCCGCTGCCGCTACTGAGGCCATGAAGGGTCACGCGGAGGCTCTGTTGTCGAAGTTCCGGGCCTTCAGCACCAAGCCAAAGCGAGGCGCTGCCGGTCCTGCGGCCCCACAAGGCGAACCCGCTCCGCGCAGCTCCGCCGCCAACGAATGACTCCGTTGTGGCTCCTGTTTTGCTTTCAGTTCCTGCAACATGCACCATGCCTCGGGGAGGCGTTTAAACTTGCGTTTGGTGTCGTGATAACAGTTATGGACTGTAATATTTGCTTTTGAATTCCTTGAAATTTGCGCTCCTCCTACTTGCTTATGTTCTACGCCGGCAGAGCCCGGCCCCGCGCATACCTCAGCCGCTGTTAGCCCCGACCGAAAACCAGGACGGGGCCAAGGAGTGAGGGGCTACGTGACAAGTTAGGCTCCTGAGTCGCGATGCTCAGGAGTCCCCCTTGGCGCACGAACAGCAAGTAGGGAGGTGAGATGTGTGGGTGAGTCTACCATTCTACGTCTGCAGAGCCCGGCCCCGCGCATACCTCAACCGCCGTTAGCCTTTCGGAACTAAGGAGTGATGGGCTACGTGACCAGTTAGGCTCCTGAGTCGCGATGCTCAGGACTCCCCCTTGACGCTCAAACGGCCTTCGTACCTTGGCTCTGCTCGGGGAGAGACGCGCGACGAACCAGGCCCGAAGGGCCTGGCTGGGTGGCGTACGCCTGGGCGTGACCCGGGCGCAGCCCCCGTGCCCAAATGTAGGATTTGGGGTTCCGGCAGACCCTATAGATTCGAACACTGGGGTGCGCGCGGAGATTTGGCCTTCTGCCTACCTTCACTTCGCCGCCTTGCTAGGATCTAAGATACGAAAGGGAACAACACAACAGACACAGGGTTTATACTAGTTCGGGCCACCATTGTGGTGTAATACCCTACTCTAGTTTGTGGTGTGGTGGATTGCCTCTTGGGCTGATGATGAACATACAAGGAAAAACAACCTCGCGAGGGACTGTTCTTGGCTGGTGCGATGAACTACTAGGGGGAGTTCAGTTGCTCTATCTTTTGATGCCTCTAGCCTGGGGGTGGCTAGTTCCATTTATAGGCAAAGGCCCTGAGCCTCTTCCCAAATATTGAGCGAGAAGGGCGCCAACAATTGGACATTTTGAAGGGGAACCTCTAGTACACTTATCCTGACTAAAGTTGGTCCTCGCCTGTCGAAGGCTCTGGTGGTGACGCCGGGTTGGGCTCCACTATGACCTCCATCCTGCCGTTGCGACGGTCTTGGTCTTGTTGCACCGAAATGGATGCCTTTGCTTGATGCTCTTGCCTGCGCTTGCTCCCTTTGCACCAAAGAGGAAAGAAGGACCCCGTGCCGGCCGGCCCCCGCCTGGCGCCCTTGGTCGTCATGGCTTGCATCATGGGTATCTCGCGAGGTACCCCGCCTTGATCTCTCCGCCTCCTTGCGAGACAGCCTGACGAGGCCATGCCTGAGGAAGCCTCCGGTCGTCCGCCCCGCGAGGCTTGGCCCCTCGCGAGGGTCTTGAGCTCGTGTTGACGAAGATGGGCCATGCTGGGCCGCCCCTTGAGCCACACCGCAGGCCGCAGGCTGGCAAGTCTGGGGACCCCCGTTCCCAGAACGCCGATAGTATCCCCCGGGCCCAACGCGTGCCCGGACTTGGCTGAGCAGAGAGGCGAAGGGGCAAGCACGAAGCATCGTGGGCCCTAATAGCCTACGGCCTCGGGCGCCGCGTGGCGGTTGGTTGGACGTGGGTGCCTCAACAATCTGCATGCATCAAAAGAGCAGCGTCTGCCTAGGCTTTGCTTCCCTTGCTTCCTCTGGCTATAAGTACGGAACGGCGCGGGACATTCCAGTTCATCTTCCTCGGCTGCTCCTCCTCCTCTCCTCCATTTTCACCACTGCTTCGCCTTGCCGCAATGGCTCTGATTCGCCGGTTCTCTGCGGAAGAGAAGGGAAAGGCCCCCCGAGAGGGTCCTGACCCGCTTCCGCCAAAGAAGCGGTTGGTCCTCTGCCGCCGAGATGAGGGCGTGCGGCAAGAGGTGTCGAGGCCTTGGTGCGAGCGACCGCTGCCAGGGTTCCCGCTGCCTTTGTACGCCCACCTTGAGGGCCCTGCAGGAGCTGATGCCGAGCGCCATGGACGACACCGCCGTCGGTGCCGGCGGGTCACGGCGGTGCGCGTTGTCCCTCCTGGAGTCCACGCCGAGGGCTCCTCCCGAGAGTTTGTGCTCCACGCCGCCATGCCTCCTCGATCTTGGATTCACCTTCCTCCCTCCTTCGCCTTCGAGATTCCGCCGAGGGGGCCTTTCAGGATCTGGCTGTAGCACGCCGATTGCCAGGCTCCCGCGACCGATGCGGATGTCGAGGTCGTCACTCCAGGTAAGGTCTTCATGACCCATGGCTGGGGCGAGATCGCCCGGGTTTGCGGGACGAGGGGTGCCCTCGTGATCCACTTGGATTTTGACGGCGCTTCCATGATGCTCTTCAAGGTCTTCGACGAAGATGGGCGCCGGCTGGAGTGCTGCCCCAGAGGCAGCGGCTGGAGCTCCGGAGCGACGAGGACTAGGCCTACCGCTCGCCCTTCCAGCAGCTCCTCCGGTGGCAGCGGACGCCTCGAAGGATCCAGCGACTCCGTCGAGCCCTTCGCGACTCCGGAGACGAGCGACGACAGCTACGAGCCCCCGAGCCTGCGCCGCTCTCGGAGTAGGACGGGCTTGTTAGACCGCCGCCGCCTCTGATCTGGATGTGGCTGGCGTCGGGCCTCACGTGGCCCACTGTTGATGATGGCGTCTGCCATCGTAGTTCCTGTAGTCAGGGTTCTTTAGGATTCGTGTCTTCTGTCTGTGCGAGGAGCCAAGAACACACCCCGTGGGGGCTTGTAAGGTGTCTGTAGTCCCTTTTGTTAATATGATCCTTATCGTGAAGCAGTGCGAGATGTTGATTCCGTTTTAGCTTAGTTTCTTCCTTTTGAACCTCACGAGGGCTTGGTGCTCTGCGCCGACAGGTCCCAGTCCCAAGGCGGCTTCAGCCTTCGCTGGTATGCCAGGTCGCGATGCCGTGGTCAAGGCCAGGAGTTGAGCGGCCCGAGGTCTAGTAAGATCCCCTGAGTCGCGATGCTCAGGAGGTCCCCTTTGGCGCTCAAGCAGCTATCGTTTGGTGAGAAAGGAATGCGACGTTGCTAACACGGGATCGCATTGGATGCGGTGATGGTGCAGCGATGGCTAGTGTTTTCGGAGGGTGACTTATCTTGAGAGGCAGGAAACGCTTCCTGGTGCGGTGCCAAGCTTGCGCATTGGCCAGCGAGGGGTTGCCTGGCGAGGTCCCCGCATGCCTCCTCCCTATTGCCTCTTCTCCCCTTTCTGCTCTACGTCCTCGGGTCCCGGCCCTCGAGCGGGTCTCAGCCGTCGCTGGTTTGCCAGGTCGCGATGCCGTGGACAAAGCCAGATGGTGAGGGTTGGAGAGCCAGTAGGGGCCCTGAGTAGTGATGCTCAGGTACCCCCCCCCTTTAACGCGCAAGCTTGGTTAGATGTCGATGATTTACGTCCTCGGGTCCCGGCCCTCGAGCGAGTCTCAGCCGTCGCTGGTTTGCCGGGGCGCGATGCCATGGACAAATCCAGAGGGTGAGGGCTGGAGAGCCGGTAGGAGCCCTGAGTCGCGATGCTCAGGTACCCCACCCCCCCTTTAACGCGCAAGCTTGGTTCGATGTTGACGCTGTACGTCCTCGGGTCCCGGCCCTCGAGCGAGTCTCAGCCGTCGCTGTCTTGCCAGCGCGCGATGCTGTGGACAAAGCTAGAGGGTGAGGGCTGGAGAGCCAGTAGGAGCCCTGAGTCGTGATGCTTAGGTACCCCCCCCCTTTAACGCGCAAGCTTGGTTCGACACGAAGGAAGAAGGGATGCCACGGACAGGCACCAAATAACAAGCATGATGGGTCGAATGCATAAACAGAGAATGACCGCAAGAGGGATACATGCCGTCGGGTCTGACCCGAGCGACTTGGGGATGATGCAGCCCGAGGGGCGCCCCCAACAAGGTAAGTTAAAAACATAAACAAAAGGGATACACGCCGCAGCGACGGACCCACGCGACCTGGGAATGATGCAGCCCTGGGGGCGCTGTAACGCCCCGGATACAACTTTCCATAATTGAAACTCCAACTCTTGCCATTTCCGGCTTTGTGATATATTATGTTTCTCCGTGGTTGGGTTTTTGTCTTTTGTTTTGCATTTTGTTCATGTCATGCTTTCATCCAATAGCATCATGCGCATTGCATTTGCATGTTTTCATAAAAACTCGTAGACGTTCGCAGCTGCCCTTTCTCTCTTTGCCTCCGTTGTTATTTTGTCAGGTCCTTGTCCTCGTTGACCTCTCTCAGACCCCCTCTTGGCGTGTCCAAAAACTCCCCCGGACCCGACCCGGACAGTCGTTACCCATGGGTTCGGATCATCCCCAAACATCTATAAAACATCTTCATTTTATTCATTTGAACTCCCCTAGTCTGTTTTACCCGTCCGTCCGATTTAAATCGGATGTCCCAAAATTCCCCTCATTTCACTATAAATAGACCCCTAAACCCTAAATTTTAGGGATCCTGTCCCATTCACCCTCTCCCGAGCGCCGCCACTCTTCTTGTCCCTTCCTCATCGGGATCCTCCCCGATCCAAAAATCCAGCCATCCACCTGCGCCTCCCTCCTTCCTCGTTTTCCCTAGCCGGCCAACCCCCACCGAGATCCAGATCCTCAAGCCACCATCCTCGGTTCCTGAGGCCCAGCCTCCTCTCACTCTCGTGCGCGAGCACGCGCCCGAGGAGCTCGAGCAGGGGAGCCCCGATCCCGCAGCAGTAGCGCTGCCTTGCTCCTTCTCCCCTGCATCTCCTCCCGTGCGCCTCGTTGGACCGGCCGCTGCCGGCGTCCCAAGACCAGGCGCCATCAGAAGACCGCCTCGCCTGCCCGAGACCCCGAGCAAGAGCGCTCGGTTTCGTCTCCTCCGCCCGCTGGCCGCACCTCATCTCCTCCCGTGCGCCTCCATCTCGCGCAGCCCCGCCGGCGAGGAGCAGCAGCACCTGCAGGAGCTCCGCCTCCTCTCGCGAGCGCCCAGGCCCGTGCTCCTCCTCCCTCTTCCTTCCCCTCCCTTGCTTTCTTATCCTTCTCTGATCTCCCTCTCTCGCCGGATGCTCCCTCCCTGTTTTTCTTCACGGGGAATTGACGCAGCCGCTGCCTCGTTTGACCCCGCCGGATCGGGTCGCTTTCGCCCCGTCCACGCCATGGCCGCCCGAAGCTTCCCGTCCGCGCCGCTGGAGCTCCATCCCCGCTCCGCCCGGAGACCTGCGTGTCTCGACGCCCCTCGCTCGGATCTCGCCGTCTCCGGCCGCCAGATCTTCCAGCGCCGGTGCCCTGCTGCTTCCCTGCTTCGCCCTGCTCCTTCTGCTGGAACGAGACGACGAACGAGCGCCCGCGTTGACCACTCCTCTGCTTCCGCTCGACCCCAGCGCGAGGTCCAGATCCAGCACCCTGGCCCAGCTCGAGTGCCCGCGTGGGCCACAGGCAGGCCGGCCTAGCGCCTCCCCGGCCCAGCACACGCCTCCTCCACCGAACTGGGCCAAGCCCATGGATGTGAGCAGCCACCCACCCCTCTCCTGAGCACTGCTGGGCCAGACAGTTTCGGCCTGATGTATTTTTTTCCCTGCCTGCGATTTTAGACATTATCCAGTGATTTACAGAATTGCAGAACCCCCCCCCCCCCAAGCAACATGCATATAATATCTAACAAATGGTGCATCATATGTAAAAACTTCATATATGAAAAATGCTTAGATTTCTGTCTAGTTTCAGAATATGCCACTTTCATCGATGTTAAAAATGTTTAAAATGCTGTTTGTATTAATTTGCTTATATGCCATGCTAAAATGATTTATTTCATAACTAAATAACCGTAGCTCCGAATCTAATAAACTTTTTATGTAAATGGGGTGGAAAAATGCCTAGTTTAACATGGTCCACTTTATTTTCCTGTTTAACAACAATAAAATTGTGTTTAGGGAAGAACAGTACCGAATCCATAATTTGCATATGGGGATTTTCCGGAATTGTTGTTTGTTATTTCCAGCCTCATTTAAATTTGTCTAGATAGGTAGTTTTCATATGTTTCACCTCTTGCCATGTTTAACAACATTTAATATTGTTGGGTACATAACCGAGATCAAACTAAATAATTGCATGTGGTGTTTTGTCAATATGCAACTCGTTGCATATTGAGCTCCACTTAATTTGTAGTATTGTGTGTTGCAGTTTGCCATGCCATGCCTCATTAAACCGGACATGCATCATACTTGATTGTGCATCTTGCCATGATTATGCTTGTGTGTTTACCAGGTTGTTTGTTTCTTTCCGGTGTTGCTTCTTAGTTCCGGTAATGTTGCGATTGTGAGGATTTGTTCGACTACGCCCGTTCATCTCCTTCATGGACTCGTTCTTCTTCCTTGCGGGATTTCAGGCAAGATGACCGCTACCCTGGATCTCATTACTATCATTGCTATGCTAGTTGCTTCGTTCTATCGTTATGCTGCGTTGCCTATCTTTGCTCATCAAGCCTCCCCAAATTGCCATGAACCTCTAACCTTTGACACCTTTCCTATGCAAACCGTTGTTTGGCTATGTTACCGCTTTGCTCAGCCCCTCTTATAGCGTTGCTAGTTGCAGGTGAAGTTGAAGATTGCTCCATGGTGGACAGGATTTTGGTTGGGATATCACAATATCTCTTATATTATTAATGCATCTATATACTTGGTAAAGGGTGGAAGACTTGGCCTTTTGCCTAGTGTTTTGTTCCACTCTTGCCGCCCTAGTTTCCGTCATACCGGTGATATGTTCCCGGATTTTGCGTTCCTTACGCGGTCGGGTGATTTATGGGACCCCCTTGACAATTCGCTTTGAATAAAACTCCTCCAGCAAGGCCCAACATTGGTTTTACCATTTGCCTCTCCTAGCCCTTTTTCCCTTGGGAGTCGCGCATCCCGAGGGTCATCTTTATTTTACCCCCCCCCCCCCCCCGGGCCAGTGCTTGTCTAAGTGTTGGTCCAAACCGAGCGATATCCGGCGCCCCCTGGGCAACCAGGGTCTATGCCAACCCGACGTCTGGCTCATCCGGTGTGCCCTGAGAACGAGATATGTGCAGCTCCTATCGGGATTTGTCGGCACAGCGGGAGGCTTTGCTGGTCTTGTTTTACCATTGTCAAAATGTCTTGTAAACCGGGATTCCGAGTCTGATCGGGTCATCCTGGGAGAAGGTCTATTCCTTCGTTGATCGCGAGAGCTTGTCATGGGCTATGTTGGGACACCCCTGCAGGGTATAATCTTTCGAAAGCCGTGCCTGCAGTTATAGGCAGATGGGAATTTGTTAATGTCCGGTTGTAGATAACTTGACACCAGATCCGAATTAAAACGCATCAACCGTGTGTGTAGCCGTGATGGTCTCTTCTCGGCGGAGTCCGGGAAGTGAACACGGTCTTTGGGTTATGCTTGACGTAAGTAGGAGTTCAGAATCACTTCTTGATCATTACTAGTTGACGACCGTTCTGCTTGCTCTCTTCTCGCTCTTATTTGCGTTATGTTAGCCACCATATATGCTTAGTCGCTGCTGCAGCCTCACCACTTTACTCTTGCCTTTCCCTTTAAGCTTTGCTAGTCTTGATACCCATGGTAATGGGATTGCTGAGTCCTCGTGGCTCACAGATTACTACAACAACAGTTGCAGGTACAGGTTTATGCGATGATCATGACACAAGAACGATGCTTGCTTGCGTTGAGTTCTTCTTCTGCTTCTTCGATCAGGGGATAGGTTCCAGGTCGGCAGCTTGGGCTAGCAGGGTGGATGTCGTTTGAGTTTCTATTTATGTTTCATCCGTAGTCGGATGTTGCTCTTATGTATTGTGATGATGTATTCGTGTGGCATTGTATGCCTTATGTATGTATCCCCATCTATTATGTAATGTTGATGTAATGATATCCACCTTGCAAAAGCGTTTCAATATGCGGGTCTATCCTTGGTGGGACCTTCGAGTTCCTTTTGGATATGGTCGCATATTGGGCGTGACAAGTTGGTATCAGAGCCTCGACCGACCCTAGGAGCCCCTTGATTGTTGGCCGTTGTTGAGTCTAGAAGAAAACTATTTTGAGTCTTAGGATTATATATATCGGAGAGTAGGATTCTTTTTACTCCTCAGCCCCTTCGTCGCTCTGGTGAGGACTCTTGACGTAGATGTTTTGACTTTCCGCTCCTCAAATTTCACTCAAATTCTTTTAGGATCATGCGGGTATCTTGGAATCGTTTCGATGGTTTTGTGACGAGAAAATTGTTCTTGGTGCCTCCTGTCTATTTATGTGGCTTTGACCCGGGGAGTTGAGCTCCGAGGTGTTGTCGTCACAATTTTATCGTTGCAGTTCTGGAATACCTGAGTTTTGCCGACATCGAAAATCTCTTTTATGCAGTTGTTGGTGAGATAACCTTGATAACCCAATACTGGGGCGAGCTCGGGAGTATTGCCATAACTCGTATAATGGATGCTTTTCGAAGGTTGAGGTACACGATTTCCGAAGGTTTCTTGGTTATGTGTTGACCGATGGATACAACTTGGATGTAGGTATTGTTAGTTTGGGTGAGATATATTGCTTCCCCTGTATCCCCAACACCAGATTGCATAACCATAAAGTTTCGGGAGTTTTGTAGGTGGGAATTCAAGTAGCTCCTAGAATATCTTTTCGACAGATGCATGATATGAGATTGGGGTTTGACGTCTAGTGGTCCGCCTTTCCACGGTCGTTTTTACAGTGGTCTCGTTGTGTCTTAAAGAACCCTTGGCTATGCTAGTTCAGGGACACTTCGTATGTCATGTGCACTGCCTTGTACATGATGGTGCTGTACACTCGAGCCCGTGTGGGCCCCACCACGAAAACTTCGGACAAAATCTCTATCATATGTTTGTTCCGGCTTATTCTACAAGCCAAATCCTTTGTTTTGTTTTATTTGTGGTATTCGAGTTGCTTCGAAGTCAAATGTTGAATCCATACCTTTCCTAAATGGTGTTCTCATATTTCTATGGGAGTGCTAATCCTTCTTGATCATTGAGGTTGTCATGTTAATTCTTTTCCAACCGGCGTGCTTCTTTTCAAGTGGATCCAATCATTTCAATATTTGCGAGATCAATTCTAAGTTTTCTCAACGGTGTTTCTTCCATTCATCCCAAGTTGCCTTTATTTTCCCCGCCCTCCCACCCTTTTTCTTCAAGGACCCAGATTTCTTAATCAAGTATCCATTTATTCATGTGAAGTCTCTTCACTCTTTTCAATCATTGTTTTGATCCGGTGATTCCTCGTGAAGATGCTCACGAGCTTCAAGTTCATCAATCTTCATTCTCGTATTCCTCTCAGGTGGTTTTAATTCAAGCTTTCGGTGTTGATCATATCCCTTTCCTCGTTTCAAATGTTTTTCCACGTCAGTGCACCTCTTAATCATTCACTTCTTCCTATTCATTTGTCCTGGAGTGCTGAAGATATTTCACAAGACTCGTGTTTCCATTCTCAATCCGTTCAAGATATTTCGAGATTATTATCTCATTCAAGTCATTTAATTCAACCGGTGCAATCCCCCCTTTCAATCAATTGTCCAACGGTGTATCTTTTAGTGGGCCCTAACCCACAGGTCTTTTTCCAGGATCTTACCTGACTCTTGGAATTATCAGGAGCGATTCTCAAATTCATTTCCAAGTTTGACATAAGAATGAATTTCATCAGTCAGATCTTTTCCAAGATCAATTACAAATCATTTTTCATTGTTTGCTCAACCTCTTCGTTTGTCATTCTTCCGGAGTATCTCAACAATTCATGGAGGTGTTTCTCGTCGTCATTCTCGAATTTTGTAGTCCGAAGAAGATTTCCTCTTAAATCCTTACCCATTCTTCAAAAGATGCATAGTTAAAGCTTCATGCTATCCTCATAATTGTTTTGATTGTGATAATTCTTTTCTTATCATCCGGAGCATTTCATGAGTTGTTTTCATTTCTTTCCTCCGAAAGCCATCATGTCATAATTCTTCATCCTCACTTTTCAGCTCTCGTTATCCAAATCTTACCAGTGCATTGCTCAAGTATTCTCTAATCAGCTCGTGAACTCTTTGTTCTCTTGTATCAAATTCCCTCAAGTATCTTCATTTGTTCTCTAATTCTTACCGGTGATTCACCCCTTTACTTCGTTCGTTTTCAATGCTTACGGTGGTTCCTTCAAGATTTATCTTCCTTCGTTATCATTTTAATCCATTCATTCCTTTAATTCCACCGGTGGTTTGTTGAATACCTTCTCAAGTTTGCGCTATATCTCTCTTAATCCATCCTTTCTACGAGAATAAGTAGTATGCCAAATCCGTTTGTCATCAATTTAAATTGGTGAAGGATAGGCATGACATAATTCTTATTCTTGTTTCATCCAAGTGATTAATTCCTTCTTCCGGAGATTGTTAATGATGAAGTAATTCTCGGTTCTAGTGTTTCATCTTTTCTTTTCTGGAGTTCCAAGTTTTTCCGCTTTATCTCGTCGCAAAGCTCCATCGAAATCATCGCAAGGCTTCACCTTGTATTTTCAACTTCTCTTTCTTTCTATCATCCTTTCATTACCGGAGTTATTCATGGAATCTCTATAGGGTGGTTCGTCAAGGATTCTATTCATTTTCAATTGTTCTTCAAGATTTCTCTCGAAGTTATGATCTGCTAAGCTTTACTCTAAATTAAACATGGTGCTCAACACATGTTTTGTTTTGAGGAGTTCAAGTATTCTTCTTCTTGCATTCCGAAGTGCAATTCCTTCTACCTTATCTTCGAGATGGCGTTATATCATTCTTGACAATTTCCATTCATGTTTCATGAGTCACATGTTGTCAAGAATGAGGTACTCTAAATCCATCAATCTCTTCTTTGGAGTTATCTTGGTATAGATTTCACCTAAAGCGTTCCCTAAGGAATGTAGCTATTTGTGGTGCTTATCAATGATCCAATTTTCTCCTTCTCATCTCGGTGAAGAAGTTTTTCATCTCTTCGGTGCTCTCAATCAAATCAATGTTTTCCATTACTGGCCGGTTGTCACCTCACAGTCTTGAGATGTTTTCCATAAGCCCACTACAAGCTTATTCGTTTCTTTGTTGGTTTTCCAACAATTCCGTTCTAACCTTCTTGGAAGGGTGCTTTCCAAGATAATTTGTGGCAGAAGTTGGCATTTTCTTCTCCATTCTTTTATTCCAATGATCTATCTTCTATTCTTTCTTCCGGAGGCATGGTGATGTTGCTCTCTTCACTCATCATCTCAAATTGTGAGGACCGTGTTCTTTTCATGCTTATCCATTTAACCGCAGTGTTGTGTCATCTCTTCAAGTTCTTTTCATCTTATCAAGTTTTCCTTCCATGTTCAACCGGAGTGCTGCCCGAATTCTTCCTCTCTCATCTTGTTTTAACCGGAGTGGTTTCGAATTCTATGTTGCCCATTAAAGGCTTGATTCATGTCTTTGCAACCTTCAAGTTATCGTAATGTTCCTCGTTCCTCTTTTCTACCGGATTGTTTGCAATCTCGTTCATCTCTGTTGTACTCTTTCTTTTAAATTGCTCAACCTCTCAAAGTTCGTGGTTTCACTCGTTCGTCAAAGAAGCAACTTAGTTTTACCTCTTCTTTTCCTCTTCCGTTTCTCTCCGGTGCCATCCTAGATCTCGGGACGAGATCCTCTCGTAGTGGTGGAGTGTTGTAATGCCCCGGATACAACTTTCCATAATTGAAACTCCAACTCTTGCCATTTCCGGCTTTGTGATATATTATTTTTCTCCGTGGTTGGGTTTTTGTCTTTTGTTTTGCATTTTCTTCATTCATGCTTTCATCTCATAGCATCATGCGCATTGCATTTGCATGTTTTCATAAAAACTCGTAGACGTTCGCAGTTGCCCTTTCTCTCTTTGCCTCTGTTGTTATTTTGTCAGGTCCTTGTCCTTGTTGACCTCTCTCAGACCCCCTCTTGGCATGTCCGAAAACTCCCCCGGACCCGACCCGGACAGTCGTTACCCATGGGTCCGGATCATCTCCAAACATCTATAAAACATCTTCGTTTTATTCATTTGAACTCCCCTAGTCTGTTTTACCCGTCTGTCCGATTTAAATCAGATGTCCCAAAATTCCCCTCATTTCACTATAAATAGACCCCTAAACCCTAAATTTTAGGGATCCTGTCCCATCCACCCTCTCCCGAGCGCCGCCACTCTTCTTGTCCCTTCCTCATCTGGATCCTCCCCGATCCAAAAATCCAGCCATCCACCTGCGCCTCCCTCCTTCCTCGTTTTCCCTAGCCGGCCAACCCCCACCGAGATCCAGATCCTCAAGCCACAACCTCCATGGTTCCCGAGGCCCAGCCTCCTCTCGCTCCCGTGCACGAGCACGCGCCCGAGGAGCTTGAGCAGGGGAGCCCCGATCCCGCAGCAGCAGCGCTGCCTTGCTCCTTCTCCCATGCATCTCCTCCCATTCGCCTCGTCGGACTGGCCGCTGCCGGCGGCCCAAGACCAGGCGCCATCAGAAGACCGCCTCGCCTACCCGAGACCCCGAGCAAGAGCGCTCGGTTTCGTCTCCTCCGCCCGCTGGCCGCACCTCATCTCCTCCCGTGCGCCTCCATCTCGCGCAACCCCGCCGGCGACGAGCAGCAGCACCTGCAGGAGCTCCGCCTCCTCTCGCGAGCGCCCAGGCCCGTGCTCCTCCTCCCTCTTCCTTCCCCTCGCTTGCTTTCTTATCCTTCTCTGATCTCCCTCTCTCGCCGGATGCTCCCTCCCTGTTTTTCTTCACGGGGAATTGACGCAGCCGCTGCCTCGTTTGACCCCGCCGGATCGGGTCGCTTTCGCCCCGTCCACGCCATGGCCGCCCGAAGCTTCACGTCCGCGCCGCTGGAGCTCCATCCCCGCTCCGCCCGGAGACCTGCGTGTCTCGACGCCCCTCGCTCGGATCTCGCCGTCTCCGGCCGCCAGATCATCCAGCGCCGGTGCCCTGCTGCTTCCCTGCTTCGCCCTGCTCCTTCTCCTGGAACGAGACAACGAACGAGCGCCCGCGTTGACCACTCCTCTGCTTCCGCTCGACCCCAGCGCGAGGTCCAGATCCAGCACCCTGGCCCAGCTCGAGCGCCCGCGTGGGACACAGGCAGGCCGGCCTAGCGCCTCCCCGGCCCAGCGCACGCCTCCTCCACCGAACCGGGCCAAGCCCATGGATGTGAGCAGCCACCCACCCCTCTCCTGAGCACTGCTGGGCCAGACAGTTTCGGCCTGATGTATTTTTTTCCCCTGCCTGCGATTTTAGACATTATCCAGTGATTTACAGAATTGCAGAACCCCCCCCCCCCCAAGCAACATGCATATAATATCTAACAAATGGTGCATCATATGTAAAAACTTCATATATGAAAAATGCTTAGATTTCTGTCTAGTTTCATAATATGCCACTTTCATCGATGTTAAAAATGTTTAAAATGCTATTTGTATTAATTTGCTTATATGCCATGCTAAAATGATTTATTTCATAACTAAATAACCGTAGCTCCGAATTTAATAAACTTTATATGTAAATGGGGTGGAAAAATGCCTAGTTTAACATGGTCCACTTTATTTTCTTGTTTAACAACAATAAAATTGTGTTTAGGGCAGAACAGTACCGAATCCATAATTTGCATATGGGGATTTTCCGGAATTGTTGTTTGTTATTTCCGGCCTCATTTAAATTTGTCTAGATAGGTAGTTTTCATATATTTCACCTCTTTCCATGTTTAACAACATTTAATATTGTAGGGTACATAACCGAGATCAAACTAAATAATTGCATGTGGTGTTTTGTCAATATGCAACTCGTTGCATATTGAGCTCCACTTAATTTGAAGTATTGTGTGGTGCAGTTTGCCATGCCATGCCTCATTAAACCAGACATGCATCATACTTGATTGTGCATCTTGCCATGATTGTGTTTGTGTGTTTACCAGGTTGTTTGTTTCTTTCCGGTGTTGCTTCTTAGTTCCGGTAATCTTGCGATTGTGAGGATTTGTTCGACTACGCCTGTTCATCTCCTTCATGGACTCGTTCTTCTTCCTTGCGGGATTTCCGGCAAGATGACCGCTACCCTGGATCTCATTACTATCATTGCTACGCTAGTTGCTTCGTTCTATCGCTATGCTGCGTTGCCTATCTTTGCTCATCAAGCCTCCCCAAATTGCCATGAACCTCTAACCTTTGACACCTTTCCTATGCAAACCGTTGTTTGGCTATGTTACCGCTTTGCTCAGCCCCTCTTATAGCGTTGCTAGTTGCAGGTGAAGTTGAAGATTGCTCCATGGTGGACAGGATTTTGGTTGGGATATCACAATATCTCTTATATTATTAATGCATCTATATACTTGGTAAAGGTTGGAAGACTTGGCCTTTTGCCTAGTGTTTTGTTCCACTCTTGCCGCCCTAGTTTCCGTCATACCGGTGTTATGTTCCCGGATTTTGCGTTCCTTACGCGGTCGGGTGATTTATGGGACCCCCTTGATAGTTCGCTTTGAATAAAACTCCTCCAGCAAGGCCCAACATTGGTTTTACCATTTGCCTCTCCTAGCCCTTTTTCCCTTGGGAGTCGCGCATCCCGAGGGTCATCTTTATTTTACCCCCCCCCCCCCGGGCCAGTGCTTGTCTAAGTGTTGGTCCAAACCGAGCGATGTCCGGCGCCCCCTGGGCAACCAGGGTCTATGCCAACCCGACGTCTGGCTCATCCGGTGTGCCCTGAGAACGAGATATGTGCAGCTCCTATCGGGATTTGTCGGCACAGCGGGAGGCTTTGCTGGTCTTGTTTTACCATTGTCGAAATGTCTTGTAAACCGGGATTCCGAGTCTGATCGGGTCTTCCTGGGAGAAGGTCTATTCCTTCGTTGATCGCGAGAGCTTGTCATGGGCTAAGTTGGGACACCCCTGCAGGGTATAATCTTTCGAAAGCCGTGCCTGCGGTTATAGGCAGATGGGAATTTGTTAATGTCCGGTTGTAGATAACTTGACACCAGATCTGAATTAAAACGCATCAACCGTGTGTGTAGCCATGATGGTCTCTTCTCGGCGGAGTCCAGGAAGTGAACACGGTCTTTGGGTTATGCTTGATGTAAGTAGGAGTTCAGGATCACTTCTTGATCATTACTAGTTGACGACCGTTCTGCTTGCTCTCTTCTCGCTCTTATTTGCGTTATGTTAGCCACCATATGTGCTTAGTCGCTGCTGCAGCCTCACCACTTTACCCCTTCCTTTCCCTTTAAGCTTTGCTAGTCTTGATACCCATGGTAATGGGATTGCTGAGTCCTCGTGGCTCACAGATTACTACAACAACAGTTGCAGGTACAGGTTTATGCGATGATCATGACGCGAGAGCGATGCTTGCTTGCGTTGAGTTCTTCTTCTGCTTCTTCGATCAGGGGATAGGTTCCAGGTCGGCAGCCTGGGCTAGCAGGGTGGATGTCATTTGAGTTTCTGTTTATGTTTCATCCGTAGTCGGATGTTGCTCTTATGTATTGTGATGATGTATTCGTGTGGCATTGTATGCCTTATGTATGTATCCCCATCTATTATGTAATGTTGATGTAATGATATCCACCTTGCAAAAGCGTTTCAATATGCGGGTCTATCCTTGATGGGACCTTCGAGTTCCTTTTGGATAGGGTCGCATATTGGGCGTGACAGGCGCTCCCAGCTGGAAATGAAACTTGAAAGGTGTCACCTGAGAGTGTTGACGATGAAGGGGTGTTGAAGTAGCAGACATAGCGGGATGTGGGAGCCGATCTTCACGAGCCCCCAGGCCCAGGAGCCTCGGGGGGCTCCGGAGGCGCTGGTGGCTCCTCGCGAACCATCTCCATCTCCGCCAGGACTGCAGAACGCCTGGCCTCTTGAGCCTCCAGGATGCCCCTCATGAGGCGCTGGCGCATCGCAGCCGCGTTCGGCAAGCCGTAGGGCATGCGAACGTAGCTGTGGGGTGGGCCTTCACAGCGCCCCACGCGTGAGGGCCAGAACCGTTCCTGAGAGGCGGCTCGGTTGAGCCCTAGGATGTCGATGCAGACGTGCAGCCCACCATCCTCACCTGGATGGGGAGCTGCGGCTGGTAAGCGGCGGCTGCCACTCATGACTCTTGACTCCTGCAATTCCTGTGTGACCTGACTGACGAACTCCTGAGGGTTTGGCCCTCCTCGCTTTGCTCCTTCCTGAAGGAAACATGCTCTGAAACACGCCTCCAAGTGGTGCCCAAACGCCTCCCTCATGACCTTAGCAAGGTCGGTGGCCCTCCAGGTGGGAGCCCCCGAGCCCTGCTTGAGGAGGGCGCCGGGTGCGCCTCCCTATGCGATAGAAGGAGGTGCCCCCTGAGCTGGCGCAGACCCTGAAGGGCCTGCCTCCTGAGGGGTCGGGCCTGGCGATGTCTTCTTCTTCTTGGGAGCGGCTTCGGGGAGCATCCCGCTCCCACGATATGGGTCTTCAAGTGATGCAGCCTGGAAAGCTCGTTCCAGGGAGCACACTGCGTCTCTTTCTTCATAGGGGACCATGATGACTCCACCGCTTCCTGGCATCTTGAGGACGTTGTAGCCATGATGAGTCACGACCATGAACTTGGCGAGAGCTGGGTAGCCGAGGATGGCGTTGTATGGCAGGAGGATGTGGGCGACGTCGAAGTCAATGAGCTTGGTGCGGTAGTTGTTGCGGGCCCCGAAGGTGACAGGGAGGCGGACCTGCCTGATTGGGACTGTGGAGCCGTCGGTGACTCTGGAGAAAGGCTTGGTTGGCTGAAGCTAATCGTAAGGCACTTGGAGATTGTTGAATGTCTCTACCGACAGGACGTTGAGCCCTGCCCCACCGTCGATGAGGGTCCTGGTGACTTGCGCGTTACTGATGACTGGGGAGCAAAGCATTGGGAGGACTCCGGCTGTGGCCGCGCACTTGAGCTGATCCGCTGAGCTGAACGTGATGGCGCACGCCGACCACCTGAGGGGGCGCGTGGCTTCAAGCTTGGGGAGGGCCGCATTCACTTCGCGGGTGAACTTCTTGAAGATGCGTTGAGAGGCTGGGGCCTGAGCTCCGCCCAGGATGCAGGCGATCGCGCATGGCTCCTGGAAGCCCCCAGCCCCCTCGTCCTGATGATATTCCTCGTTCCTCCTTGGCTGCGGAGGCAACGGAGGGAGGCCTGCATTTCCTTGCGGGCGATCTTCACGACGCTGATACCTCCAGTCTCCCTCGCGAGGCGGATCCTGCCAGCGATCCTTGCGAGGTCGGTCGCGCCACCCTCGGCTATAGCCACGATCATTGCGGTCGGGGCGCCGGCCGACCCTTCCTTCTCGCACGGCTCGGAGCTCTTGGCATTCATTGGTGTTGTGGGTGTGGAGGTCGTGGTACACACAGTACCGGCTGCCCTTGAAAGACTTGGGTTGATCTCTGCCCCGCTTGGTGTCTGGTTCTGCCGCGAGCATGGCAGCCCCCTTGCGCTTCACGTCCTTGGCCTTGGATTTCTTCTCTTCCGGGTATGCGGCCGGCAGCTCGAGGAGGGAAAGGCGCCCTTCCTCAGGACTGGCGCACTTGGTTGCCAGGTTGAACAGCTCCAGGGAAGTGCACAGATCTTCATGCATCGCCAGCTCCTCCTTCATCTTGACGTCACGCACGTCGCCGGAGAAGGCTGAGATGATGGCCTCCTCGGTCACCCTGGGAATCTTGAATCGTGCGCTGTTGAAGCGCTGGATGTACTTCTGCAGGGTCTCCCCTAGTTGCTGCTTGACGCGGCACATGTCGCTCACGGCAGGCAGCCGATCGCGAGTACCTTGGAAGTTGGCGATGAAACAGGTGCGCATCTTGTCCCAGGAGGAGATCGTGCCTGGGGCCAGGTTTAGGAGCCAGGTGCGGGCCCCGTCCTTGAGTGCCATGGGAAACCAGTTCGCCATGACCTTCTCATCCCCGTTGGCAGCTTCGATGCCCAGCTCGTAGAGCTGGAGGAACTCCGCAGGGTCGGTCGTGCCATCGTAGCGAGGGGGCAGGTCTGGCTTGAACTTGTAGGTCCACGCGACGCTGCGCAACTCGGTGGTGAAGGCGCGGCAGCCTGCTATGTCCACGGGAGGCCTCTGGTGACGAGGAGCTTGGTCTTGCGGGGCCCCATGCGCTGCAGCTGGGAGCAGCGCGGGGTCTTGGTGCGCTGGAGCAGGAGCGTGGTTGCGACGGACCAGAGCAGGGAGCACTCGGGCAGCTTCTTGAGGACGAGGAACCTCTTGGCAGCTCCGCTCTTGCTGCGGTGGCGCCGGACGGGGTGGGTTCCGTCCAGGGGCCACGCGCCTTGGGGCCAGGGCGCCTTCTTGAGGGGGAGGCGGCTGAGGCGCCCCCAGAGCTTCGTTGCCCGGGCAGAGCAGGGCGGGGTGCAGCGAGAAGGACGGCGCGGGGGAACCCCCTGCGGCACGGACGAGATCGGCAACGCGGTCGAGCCATTCTTCATAGACGTCGTCGACCAGGCGGTAGCGCAGGAGCTCGTTTGCCGCGATGAGTGCAGCCCGAGCATCCATGGCCGCGCGGGGCGCGCGGGACGAAGAGCCGGCCGGGGCGAGCGAGGGAGTGGCAGTGCGGCCGTCTCGCCTCATGGATGGATGCTGCGATGATGCCTGCTGCTCGTTCCCCGCCGGCCCGGTGGCGGTGCTGACAGCGGGCGACGGGGAACGGCGGTGGTGGCCGCCGACGGGGGCCGTCTGGGTGACGCGGGAAGTGAGAGCGGCTCGGCGCTCGGCGCGGGCCCGGCGAGCGTCCGGCATGGACATGATGGTCGGTGAAGAACAGGGCGGTGGAAGACAAATTCCGGCGCACCCCTACCTGGCGCGCCAAATGTCGGATTTGGGGTTCCGGCAGACCCTATAGATTCGAACACTGGGGTGCGCACGGAGATTTGGCCTTCTGCCTACCTGCACTTCTCCGCCTTGCTAGGATCTAAGCTACGAAAGGGAACAACACAAGAGACACAGGGTTTATACTAGTTCGGGCCACCATTGTGGTGTAATACCCTACTCTAGTTTGTGGTGTGGTGGATTGCCTCTTGGGCTGATGATGAACAGTACAAGGAAGAACAGCCTCGCGAGGGTCTGTTCTTGGCTGGTGCGATGAACTGCTAGGGGGAGTTCAGTCGCTCTCCCTTTTGATGCCTCTACCCAGGGGGTGGCTAGTCCTATTTATAGGCAAAGGCCCTGAGCGTCTTCCCAAATACTGAGCGGGAAGGGCGCCAACAATTGGCCATTTTGAAGGGGAACATCTAGTACACTTATCCTGACTAAAGTTGGTCCTCGCCTGTCGAAGGCTCTGGTGGTGACGCCAGCTTGGGCTCCACGATGACCTCCATCCTGCCGTTGCGACGATCTTGCTCTTGTTGCACCGAAATGGATCCCTTTGCTTGATGCTCTTACCTGCGCTTGCTCCCTTTGCACCAAAGAGGAAAGAAGGACATTGTGCGGGCTGGCGCCCGCCTGGCGCCCTTGGTCGTCATGGCTTGCGTCATGGGCAGCTCGCGAGGTACCCCTCCTTGATCTCTCCGCCTCCTCGCGAGCCAGCCTGACGAGTCCGTTCCTAAGGAAGCCTCCTGTTATCCGCCCCGCGAGGCTTGGCCCCTCGCGAGGGTCTTGAGCTCGTGTTGACGAAGATGGGCCATGTTGGGCCGCCCCTTGAGCCATGCCGCGGGCCACAGGCAGGCAAATCTGGGGGCCCCGTTCCCAGAACACCGACAATTCTGGTCAGAGTAGTGACATTGCCGGTGGTGTGGCCATTCTCGGTGGCACTGTTGCTAGCGTTGTTGCTGCATATGTTTTTGCTGATGCATCCTCTGCGTCGGCATTTGGGGGGGGGGGGGGGGGTATTTTCCTCCTTCATTGTCCTTGGGGGTATCTACCACGTAGACATCATAGGTGGAGGTGGCCGCCCACTTGCCGGCATCAAACATGGCTAAGGGTGATTCGGTGTATGATGTGTCGTCGGCATATTCATCCATGTCGACTACCTCCTTGGAGGCATACTCCAATACATTGGTTAAATCCTTGGCTATAGCGACTAGGTGGGTGGAGGGTGGGACGCGAATTTCGGCTCCTCCGGGTTTGTCTCTGATCCGATTCTAGATCAAGGTTTTCAATCTGATCTAGCATCTTATTCAGGAGCATGAGGTCGGCCGCACCCATATCTTGATAGTAGACGGGGCTCACCTAAAGTTTGCCCGAGCTACCACCTGACGTGGCCTCAGAACATTCACTATTCGGGTTTGACGCCTGATCTGGCAGCACAATGTTCGGATCCCAGCTCAAATCCTGATCCATGATGCAAATTGTTTAGCGGTCCTACTCTGAGATCGAATCTACTGCTAAGACGGCGGTGTTGGTAAGATCTTCGGGCTTGTATGACACCCAACCCAAAAAGGCAAGTTCACCATGGGTGTCCGCGACATACTTGAGATTCCCAAACCTGATGGTTTGGCCTGGGGAGGGGTTCTCGACCTGGCCGAGGAGGCCGGTTGAGTTGGCGTGAAGCACGATGCTGCCTGATGTTTGCTTGAACTACATCGGTATTTCCCCAAAGAGGAAGGAATGATGCACACGGCAACGTTAGGTATTAATTTCCCTAAGTGATGAGACCAAGGTTATCGAACCAGTAGGAGAACCACGCAACACCATGTAAACAGCTCTTGCACACAAAAAACAAATACTTGCAACCGACGTAAGAGAGAGGTTGCCACTCCCTCACGGGTAAAAAGATAGATAAAATTGCAGTAGATTGGATAAATAGATCTCGCGGGAGCACGAGATAAAATAAATTACTAAAAATTGTAGCAAGGTATTTTTTATTTTTGGTTTAATAAATCTAAAAATAAAAGCAAATAAAAATAGATCACAAATGCAATTATATTAAAGAAGAGACCAGGGAGTCGTACGTTTCACTAGTGGCTTCTCCCGAGAAAAATAGCAAATGGTGGAATATCAAATTACTGTTGGGCAATTGATGGAACTTCAAATAATCATGACGATATCCAGGCAATGATCATTATATAAGCATCACGTCCAAGATTTGTAGACCGACTCCTGCCTGCATCTACTACTATTACTCCACACATCGACCGCCATCCAGGGGGTCGTACGTTTCACTAGTGTATCAAGTTCATGGGAAAAAGGAGTAATGCAATAAGAACGATGACATGATGTAGACAAGATCTATTTATGTAGAAATAGACACCATCTTGTTATCCTTAATAGAAACGATGCATACGTGTCGGTTCCCCTTCTGTCACTGGGATCAAGCACCGTAAGATCGAACCCATCACAAAGCACATCTTCCCATTGCAAGATAAATAGATCAAGTTGGCCAAACAAAACCCAAATATTGGAAAATAAATACGAGGCTATAAGAGATCAAAGAAGACTCATATAACTTTCATGGATCAAAAATAGATCTGATCATAAACTCAAAGTTCATCAGATCCCAACAAACACACCACAAAAAGAGTTACATCATATGGATCTTCGAGAGACCATTGTATTGAGAATCAAACGAGAGACAAGAAGCCATCTAGCTACTAACTACGGATCTGTAGGTCTACAATGAACTACTCACGCATCATCGGAGAGGCACCAATGGACATGATGAACCCCTCTGTGATGGTGTTTAGATTGGATCTGGTGGTTCTGGAACTTGCGACGGCTGGAATTGATTTTCGTCGACTCCCCTAGGGTTTCTGGAATATTGGGGTATTTATAGAGGAAAGAGGTGGTGCGGGAGGCCACCGAGGTGGGCATAACCTACCTGGGCATGCCTGGTGTCGGTGTCAAAACCGGCGGATCTTGGGTAGGGGGTCCCAAACTGTGCGTCTAAGGCTAATGGTAACAGGAGGCGGGGGACACAATGTTTACCCACGTTCGGGCCCTCTCGATGGAGGTAATACCCTACTTCCTGATTGATTGATCTTGATGATATGAGTATTACAAGAGTTGATCTACCACGAGATCGTAGAGGCTAAACCCTAGAAGCTAGCCTATGATTATGATTGTTGTTGTCCTATGGACTAAACCCTCCGGTTTATATAGACATCGGAGGGGGCTAGGGTTACACAGAGTCGGTTACAGAGATGGAGATGTACGTATCTGGATTGCCAAGCTTGCCTTCCACGCAAAGGAGAGTCCCACCCGAACACGGGGCGAAGTCTTCAATCTGGTATCTTCATAGTCCAACAGTCCGGCGTAAGTACATAGTCCAGCTGTCCGAGGACCCCCTAATCCAGGACTCCCTCAGTAGCCCCTGAACCAGGATTCAATGACGATGAGTCCGGCATGAAGATTGTCTTCGACATTGCAAGGCGGGTTCCTTCTCCGAATACTCCATAGAAGATCTTGAACATAAGGATCGTGTCCGGCTCTGCAAAACAAATTCCACATACGACCGTAGAGAGTACAATATTCCACAAATCTAATCTACTGACAACTTTTCATAGCGTGACATCACTCTGCGGCCCGGTCATTTATGCGAACCATTTTTCTCAACCTACCACCGCACATATCGCGAGGCAGTTTTATTGGAACGTCTTGTCGAAGCAGAGATCGTGTCCCCTTATCTCGGGACTCTCATTAATACGGGCAACCACGCCATCAATGCGGCGCTTGGGGAATAAGCGAGTTTACTGGGCAAGTGGGGAGGCGCAGGATCCCTGCTACCTTTATAAGGAGATAAGGACTCCCATTTTTCTCCCACGCCTTCTTCTTCCTCTGCTCATCCATTCCCCCTCGCTCGAGCTCCAGCGCCCAAGCGTTCGTCTTCTCCGCCCACAAAGGTCTTCTGAAAATGTCCGGATCTGGAGCAGGAGGCAAGTGGATGGCCTCTACCGTCCAGGAGAAGGATATCAAAAAGCTTCGGGAGGCCGGGAATCTGGCCAAGAAAATCATCCAACGTCTTCCAATGGCGGGACAGATCGGCCCTACTCCAGAACCCCACGAGAGGGTTGTATTCCTCCCTCATTTTGTCTTCAGTCTAGGGTTTCCCCTCCATCCATTCGTTTGCGGCATCATGTATTATTATGGGATCAATTTTCATGATCTATCCCCCAATTCCTTCCTCAACATCTTGACACTCATCGTCATGTGCGAGGCCTTTCTCTGCATCTCGCCACACTTCGGCTTATGGCTGAAGATCTTTAATGTGATGCCCAAGGTAGTGAGCGGCGAGAACGCCGAGTGCGGAGGTGCCATGGTGAGCAAGATGCCCAACGTCACATGGCCGACAGGTACTTTTAATGATTCCGTCAAAGAGTGGCAGCAGCAGTGGTATTACATCACTGAGCCGCGTGGCACGGAATGGGCCGCTGCTCCCGAATTCCTATCTTGAGCCCCCCTGCAGCTTACGTCCTTGCCCAAGAAGGCCCTGAATTGGTCCTCGTCCGATGAACTGTCCGTGCTCCAGACGCGCGTCAACGATATGGAAGACAAGAATATCAAACTTGTTAATGTAGTCCAGGTGATGTTAGTTCGCCGGACTCTGCCTTGTCAACACAGGGCCTGCAATTTATGGGAATTCGACCCGGCCAAGCACCAGACCCGGCTAGAGCTCTTTGGCTCTTCGCACAAGGAAATTTGGAAGGTGCTCTTTAAGTCCAGCAAGTCGTGGCCGGACTCTGCCGAGGACCGCGGGTACCAACTGTCCCGCCCTGCAAGTTCGGTAAGTCATTGTATGTTGGCAATTCATACGTTTTATTCGCATAACCCGAGGGAAATGCTTGATAAGGTGGGGCAGATGAAGAAGGTGGGGCAGATCTACTGTCCTGCCCCACTGCTCGAAGAACCGGCCGGCCCACTTCTGACGAAGATGCTGGTCCCAGCGCCTTACAAGGTGCCGAAGAAAAAGGCCGAGAAGGAGGCCAAAAATACCAGGGGAGGACTCCGTCGCCGTGGCACTTCGAACACAATATCCAAAGACTCAGATGCCCGCTCTTCCCCCGGAGAGGTCGAGGAAGAGGAGGAAGACCAATCCCCAGTGAGGGGAAGAAAGAAAGGGACAGCCTCCACATCTTTGGAGGCCGAGTCGCCTAAGAAGGGAAAAACTCCCCTTCCAGAGGAGTCCACCGCCGCCACCGACGGCAGCCCGGAGTGGGATCCCAGGGCCCAGCCCCTGGTGAACTTGTCGGAGTAAGGGGCCACGGGTAGGCTAACCCAAGCCCCAGGACATTTCAAGACATCGGGGCAGGCCACGCCCCTCAGGCCGAGTCCCAGGAGCGACTCCAAAATATGCCGAGTCCCAGATGGCGACTCCAACATAAACCGACTCCAGGCTGGCGACCTCCAGAAGGGCCGACTATGGAGAGTCGGCCCATGACTCATCCTTCGTCCCGAAGTATGACGTGGGGTACGGTCACAGTGTGGCCGTTCCCCCCCCCCCCTTGCTTATGAAGGGTCGGCATGGCTACAGTGAGTCGTACCACTGGAAGATCTCCGGCGAGGGGCGGCACTGTTGCCATGCCTGCCCTGTCCTTAGCTATAGTGCGCCATGTACTGTGCCCACGACGCCGGCCTGTACGGCCCGAAGACGGCGGGGCCGCCTGTCAGTGGGTGGGACAAAGGCGGCCTGGGCGCCCCGAAGACGGACCTGTGGGAGTCACCCCCCCAGGAGTCGGCCGACTCCTCCCTAGGGCGCCATGAGCCATTAACCTGATAGGATGGGGAATGGCGACAGTGATCGCCCGATAGACGGTGGCACTGTTGCCACGACCCAATGACCAAGCCTGCGTCATCAAGGGTGCCGCTATAGTATCAAGCCTGTCCACGGGACCCGCCAGTCGGTGGGACCCAGAAGCCGGCAGGGAAGACGGCGACCTGAGAGACAGACGGCTGGGACCCGCGCCCAGCCGGATTACTATTGTACCCCCGGGGGGTAGGCCTATATAAACCCCCCGGGGCACCCATGCAAAGGGTTCGGACCTAGATAGAGATAGACCAGATAGCACAGGGAGGAGAGAGCTAGCCTTGCCCTCTCCTGCCTCCCAAAACAGCTCCAGGAGCACGATTGTAGCCACTTTGCTTTAGTGATCATGCGGAGACCCCGCAGAGCAGCAGTAGGGGTGTTATCTCCTAGGAGAGCCCTGAAGCTGGGTAAGTTCCGCCGGCGTGCATGTCTTCGCCTCATCCCGCTTCCAGGCACCGGCGACGTTCTACTCGCTCCCACCATGATAAGCCATCCTTTGGCATATGTCGTACCCAACCCCCGACATTTGGCGCCCACCGTGGGGCGAGGTGCACCGTCGTCCGGAGATCTGCTCTGGACGGGAACCCTGTTCCTCCCCGGCGAGCACAGCCAGCCCGGCACGCCGGATGGCGTCTGTGCTGACGCGCTGCACGGCGCTGAGATCGCCTGTGCGGCCAGCTGCCTCGCCGATCTTATCGGCGAGGTTCACCTCTCTGATGAGCCTGCGTCCGATGCAGGCACGAGTGTTCCCGAGAGCCTCCTCGCGGGCCTCCTCGACCAACTCCACGTCGCCGGCGAGCCTGCCGCGGACCGGGAGTCCATAGGACCCATCGACCCGATGTTGGTCGACTCCGACACCGCGTCGCTCGACGCGTTCCCCACCAACATGGTGGTCTACGGGCGCGGGGAGCGGCGGAAGCACCATCATTGAGGTCCTCGTCCTCGAGCACGGCGAGCGCTCCGGCGAAAGAGCGCACGACCCGCTTGACGCTGCCCTGCGAGGCCTTGCAGCGCCGATTCCGGAAGACGCCGACGCCGAGACGCTGGAGGCGCTCCGCCTTCATCTCGTCGAAGGCGCGAAGGAGCTGGCAAGAATGAGGCACTTGTCAGAAGCTTACCAACGCGAGATGGATCGCGCTGTAGGCGGCTCGCCGGCTCCGACCGGGCCTAGCCGCCTAGGCGCGGTCCGACAGCGCGGCGCGGTAATCGCCAACCTCTTCGGGGCTGATCGCCCTGTGTATGCCACGCCCAGAGAGAATATCTGCACCGGCCAGGCGGCGGTAGACGAGCTCGACGACTTCGAAGGCGAAGAGCGCCGCGTAATGACAGAGCGAGTTCAGCAGCTCGTCAACGCGGCCGCCGCGCAGAATGATGCTGGTTGCCGTACCGAGGCGCCGCAGCGCCAAAACGATGACCCACCGCCTCACCGAGACCAAGGTGCGACGTCTTGGACGCCGACTGGCGGGGCCCGTGGGAAGAAGGACAAGGAGCCGGCTCTCTGCCACAGTCGGACTCACATCACCATCTAGCGCGACCAAGATGGCCGCCCCAAAGCGGTGGAACGGCGGGACGACTACCTGCCTCCTCCCTCGCAGAGAAAGGCGAGTCTCCCCGCCGCCCGTGGAACATCCGACTCTCGACGACCGCCTTGGCCGCCGAGAGGGAGTCAGAGAGAACGACGCCCGCCACCGGATCGACCGACTCCACCGATCCCTGGCGCTGGAAGAAGAAGACGAGTTGGGTCCCCCCTGCTTTGGACCCCGCATCCGAGATGAGCCCTTCCCCAAAGGGTTCACGCTCCCCCGAGACACGCCCAAATATACCGGCACCGTGAAGCCGGAAGATTGGCTGATTGACTACTCCACCGCCGTCAACATAGCGAACAGCAACAAGCGTGTTGCCGTAAGATACGTCCCGCTCATGCTCCAGGGCTCGGCCCGGACGTGGTTGAATAGTCTGAAGCCTCGCAGCATCAACAGCTGGGTCGACTTCACCGAGGCTTTCTTCCGCAACTTCACCAGCACGTACAAGCGACCTCCCAAGCCACACCAACTTTCCTTGTGCGTGCAAGGCCCTGACGAGTCTACTCGCGACTACCTCACGCGCTGGGGTGAACTCCGGAACTCCTGCGAGGGCGTGCACGAGGTGCAGGCCATCGAGTATTTTACTGCCGGGTGCAAAGAAGGCACCCTCCTCGAGCACAAGCTCCTCTGCGACGAGCCGGAGACCCTCGATGAGCTGCTGATCACAGCGGACAAATATGCCACGGCCGACTCCTCCATGAAGGCGGAGATACGGATCAGCACGACTGGCAAAGTTGCCCCTCAGGCTCCAAGAACTCTGGCTGGAGACACCAGTCGGCGGCAACAGCAGAATGACCCAAAGCACAAAGCCCCACAGCCGACTTCCAACAGTCGGCAAGTGGCAACAGCAGAAGACCAGCAGTTGGAGGGATCGCCCCCGGCAAAGCGACAGAAGGGCGGCAAGTCCAACTGGCTACCGGCCTTCTCCTATGAGCAGACTCTAGACGGTCCCTGCAAGTTCCACAACAGCGTGAAGCCGTCAAACCACACCACCAGGAAATGCCACTGGCTGACCAGAATCGCCAAGGGGGACGGCCTGCTTCCTCCCCCTCCTGCTGGGCCGCCTCCTCCACAGCCGCCCCAGCAGCCGGCCGTCAGGCCAGTCGGCGCAATACAAGACGAGTTCCCGGATGAGCACGGAGCCTATGTGGTGTTCACCAGTGTAGCAGATGACCGACACGGCAGGCGCCAGCAGCAGCAAGAAGTGAATGCGGTTGCATCAAGTCCCCTAGAGTTGATGCATCTGTCCGAAAAGCCTATCAGTTGGAGCAGAGCTGATCACCCGGAGGTGATGCCGAGTCCAGGCTCCTATGCCTTGGTCTTAGGCGCCACGCTCACCACAGATAGGCGGGCCGCTCGCTTCTCGCGAGTACTGATAGATGGAGGAAGCAGTATGAACATCCTGTACAAGGATACAATGGAGAAATTAGGAATCAAGCGAAGACAGCTTCAGAGCAGCCGAACTGTGTTCCACGGAATCGTTCCTGGCCTTTCCTGCTCGCCAATCTGCAAGATCCTGATAGATGTCCTCTTCGGAGACAAGGATCATTTCTGCCGAGAGCCAATTTGGTTTGAGGTGGTGGACCTTGAAAGCCCATACCATGCATTGCTTGGCCGACCCGCCTAGGCCAAGTTCATGGCGGTCCCACACTACGCCTACCTCAAGATGAAGATGCCTAGCTCCAAGGGAATCCTAACCGTGTCCGGCGACTAAAGGAAGTCGTCCGCTTGCGCGGCCGGAAGCAGTCGGCTGGCCGAGTCCTTGGTGATCGCAGCTGAGAAACGACTTCCTGATCGGGTCGTGGCGATGGCCGGCAAGCAGCCCGAGTTATCGCCTGACCCCAAGGAGTCGGAAGCAGAAGGATCATTCAAGCCGGCCAGAGAAACAAAGAAGATACCGTTGGACCCGGAGCACCCGGAGAGGTACGCTGTCATGGGCACAGGCCTTGACAGCAAATAGGAAGGCGAGCTCATCGATTTCCTCCGTGAGAATCGCGACATCTTCGCATGGTCCCCCAAGGACATGCCTGGTGTCCCGACGGAATTCGCCGAGCACAAATTACACGTCCGGTCTGATATGATGCCCATCAGGCAGCCCTTGCGCCGCCTCTCAAAAGAAAAAAGAAGAGTTGTTGGAGAAGAGATAGCCCGACTCTTCGCAGCCGGCTTCATCATGGAAGTGTTTTTTCCAGAGTGGCTGGCAAACCCAGTACTGGTGCTGAAGAAAAACAAGCAGTGGCGGATGTGCATTGATTACACGAGCCTCAACAAAGCTTGCCCCAAGGACCCATTTGCTCTGCCAAGAATCGATCAGGTGATAAACTCCACAGCCGGATGCGAGCTGTTGAGTTTCCTAGACGCATATTCAGGATATCACCAGATCAAGCTGAACCCGGCCGACAGACTAAAGACCGCCTTCATCACGCCGTTTGGAGCCTTCTGCTACCTAACCATGGCGTTTGGCTTGAGAAATGCCGGCACCACCTTTCAGCGTTGCATGCAGAAATGCCTCCTGAGGCAACTCGGCAGAAATGCCCACATCTATGTGGATGACGTAGTGGTGAAGACGGAGATGCGTGGAACCTTGCTGGAGGACGTCAAGGAAACATTTGAGAATCTGCATCGATTCCAGATCAAGCTCAACCCAGAGAAGTGCGTTTTTGGAGTACCAGCCGGCCAGCTCCTCGGATTCCTGGTCTCCGAACGCGGCATAGAGTGCAATCCTGTGAAGATCAAGGCCATCGAGAGGATGGAAGCACCCAGACGACTGTTAGATGCGCAGAAATTCACCGGCTGTTTGGCATCCATCAGCCGATTCATCAGTCGGCTGGGCGAGAAGGCTCTCCCCTTGTATCAGCTCATGAAGAAGACGACCTTCTTTGAGTGGACTCCCAAGGCAGACGAGGATTTTCTCCAGCTAAAGAAAATGTTGACTACTCCCCCTGTGCCGGCGGCTCCGACTCCCAAAGAGCCCATGCTCCTCTACATTGCCGCCACCAGCCGAGTAGTCAGCACAGTCATTGTAGTCGAGCGCAAGGAGGAAGGCAAGGCGCTACCTTTCTAGAGACTGGTATATTACTTGAGCGAGGTGCTGTCGGCTTCCAAGTAGAACTACCCCCATTACCAGAAGATGTGCTACGGCGTGCATTTCGCCGCCAAGAAATTGAAGCCCTACTTCCAGGAGCATCCAATCACTATGGTCTGCACAGCTCCACTGGTCGAGATCATCGGAAGCCGAGACGCTTCTGGCCGGGTGGCCAAATGGGCCATCGACCTGGCCCCCTACACCATCTACTACGAGCCCCGCACCGCCATCAAGTCGCAAGCACTGGCCGACTTCCTCGTTGACTGGGCCGAGACCCAGTATCTGCCGCCAGCGCCCGACTCCACCCATTGGCGGATGCACTTTGACGGCTCCAAGATGCGCAGCGGCTTGGGAGCCGGCGTCGTCCTCACTTCCCCCAAGGGCGACAAGCTCAAATATGCGCTGCAGATCCACTTCGCCGCCTCCAACAACGTGGCCGAGTACGAGGCGCTCATCCACGGGCTCCGGCTTGCCAAAGAACTCGGCATTCGCCGGATCCTGTGTTATGGCGACTCTGACTTGGTGATCCAACAATCATCTAGCGATTGGGACGCCAAGGATGCAAATATGGCGAGCTATCGTTTCCTCGTCCAGCAACTCAGCGGATATTTCGAGGGGTGCGAGTTCCTCCACGTGCCATGGAACGACAACGACCAAGCAGATGCCTTGGCACGAGTCGGCTCCACCCGCCAGGCAATACCATCTGGTGTCGCCCTCCGGCGCCTCCTCAAGCCTTCTATCAAGCCATCACCAGAATCAGATTCAATCTCTGTGCCGGCTCCGCCTGAGGAAGACGGATCCGACTCCAAAAAACACACAGTCGAAGCCGGCCCGGGGACTTCAGAACCCGGCCCGGGGACTGCAGTGGCGAGATCGAAGACTCCAGAGCTCGGCCCGGGGACTGCTCCAGTCGGCCCCGAGACTTTGTCAAATCAGCAAGCGGCTGCGGACTCCAACCCGCCGCCTCCCAGCCCGGCCGCCCTTATCCAAGTCGCACTAGTGGTAGTTGAAGAAATAGCAGCACCTTCATGGGCCCAGCCCATCCTCAGGTTCCTAGTAAACAGAGAACTGCCAACGGATGAAATCTTGGCTCGACAAGTGCAACGCCAAGCAACAGCCTACACCATAGTCAACAGAGAGCTGGTCAGGCGCAGCGTTACCGGCGTCTTCCAACGCTGCGTCGAGGCAGAACAAGGTCAAGCAATCCTCAGAGACATCCACGAAGGCGAGTGCAGTCACCACGCGGCCTCCAGGGCACTCGTCGCCAAATCCTTCCGACACGGTTTCTTCTGGCCAACCGCCCTGGAAGAGGCCAAAGAGTTAGTCGAAAAGTGCAAGGGGTGCCAGATTTTCCGTTCCAGGGCACCCCTTGCACTTTTGGACTAACTCTTTGGCCTCTTCCAGGGCGGTTGGCCAGAAGAAACCGTGCCAGAAGGCTTTGGCGACGAGTGCCCTGGAGGCCGCGTGGTGACCGCACTCACCTTCGTGGATGTCTCTGAGGATTGCTTGACCTTGTTCTGCCTCGACACAGCGTTGGAAGACGCCGGTAACGCTGCGCCTGACCAGCTCTCTGTTCCAAGCCACTTCAGCCAGCTTCCGCACTCAAGACTATCCCCATCGCCTGGCCCTTTGCAGTCTGGGGCCTGGACATGGTGGGACCATTCAATACGGCACGAGGTGGCTTGACTCACCTACTTGTCGCAGTAGACAAGTTCACCAAGTGGGTGGAGGTGAAACCCATCAAGAAGTTGAATGGCCCGACTGCAGTGACCTTCATCGCTGACATCACAACTCGGTACGGCATCCCACACAGCATCATCGCCGACAATGGCACGAATTTCGCCAAAGGCGCCTTGGCCCATTTCTGCGCGACATAGGGCATCCGACTGGACTTAGCGTCCGTTGCCCATCCGCAGTCAAACGGCCAGGTGGAGCGAGCAAACAGCCTCATCTTATCCGGCATCAAGCCTCGACTCGTCGTACCACTGGAGCGATCTGCCGGCGGTTGGCTTCAGGAGCTGCCAGCCGTCCTCTGGAGTCTACGCACGACCCCAAACAAGTCAATCGGCTTCACACCCTTCTTCCTCGTCTATGGCGCCGAAGCAGTCATCCCAACAGACATAGAGTTCGACTCTCCGCGAGTCACCATGTACACTGAGGAAGAAGCAGAAGAAGCACGTCAAGACGGCGTCGATCTGCTGGACGAAGGCCGGCTGTTGGCACTTAGCTGGTCCAGCATCTACTAGCAGAGTCTGCGTCCATACTACAACAGGAAGGTCAGGCCGAGATCTTTCCAAGAAGGCGACCTTGTGCTCCGGCTAATCCAGCGAACAGCCGGCCAGCACAAGCTGTCGGCACCTTGGGAAGGCCCCTTTATCATTAGAAAGGTGCTAGGGAATGACACCTACTATCTGATCGACGCTCAGAAGCCCCGAGCGCGCAAGAGGGACGACTCCGGCAAAGAGACAGAGCGCCCGTGGAATGCAAATCTTCTTCGAATATTTTACAGTTGATGTTGTATGTATCACACTACCCCTTTGTATTAAAGTACTAAGACTTTGGGCCCCTCGAGACGAGCTCGGGGACTGCCCTTTTTGCTATCTGTATGATAAGAATTATGCCTCCGAGTACATTACTTTCATTGCAAGCCGCTTGGCACCGGGCTAGACTAGTCGGCCCGGGGACTCGCCGCCTTGCGCTATGAGAGCTTCCCGCAGTCAGAAAAGTAGTGTGCGGTGCCCAATCCGCCTCCCGGCAGAGCCGCAGTTCGCAGAGCGTCTGTGAGGCGGGCAGGAACGAGGAAGAACGGGCGCCCACACGAAAAATGGCTAAGGACCTAAAGCACGAACATAGCGTAAGACGGCCTCCAGCATTTCTGAAGCGGAAAGCCGACTCATGGGTAGCCGGCTCGCCGTCTTTATTAGCCTCTATTAAGAACGGACGACTCTTGGGTAGTCGGCCTGTCGCTTTCTATCCGACTTGCTAAAGAAACTCTAAACAGCCAAGTACTTTCCTTCCCGAAGTAGCCAACCACTTGACCCAGCGACAGTCCGCAGAGCGGCTGCCCGACTGGCAAGGCAGCGACTAAAGGAAGGCGGCAAAAGGAAAAGCCTAAAGAGCACTAAGCAAGGAAAGACGGAAATCGGATAAATATTTACATAGGCCCTGGGACGAATCTTCGAATAGAAGTTCAAGATACAACCCGCGGGTTGAATTGTTCAAATCTAACAAAGTTCTCAAAAGATTACTTAAGACAGACAAGCAGAGGCGGAAACAGCAGCCTAGGAGGCGGCATCTGGGATTGGAGGATCGGAGGAGACGGCGGTGTCAGGCGCCGGGGCAGTCGGCTGGGCGGTCTCGGTTTGATCGCCTCCGGCGGCAGTCGCCTTCTCTCGACGCGGCTCGTTGCTGGAGGCGCGGTCGAGCTGAGGCTGGCCGCCTGCTCCGTCTTCTGGCACCTCCGCCTCGCCTTCGGCCTCCGCCTCGTCCTCCTCCTCGGTGCTGGAGTCGATCACCTCCGCCGAGTCCTCGCCATACTCCGGGTTCATCCCGAACCACTCTGCCGGCACTTCCTCGCCGCCTTCAGCCCGCTCGGGCACGAAGACACTGGTGTCCGTGTACTCGGCGATGGCCGCCGCACGCTCGATAAGGGCGCCCTCCACGGCCTCCAGCTCGGCCTGGGCTTCTGACCGGAACGCGGCCAGACGGTCCAGGTCCAGCCCTGGATACCACGCCTTGACGAACTCCAAGGCCCGGCGCGCTCCGGCCCGGGCCGAGGAGCCCTTCCAGGCCTCAAGACGGCCGGCAGCGACTTCCAGCCAGTCGGCGGTCCGACTGGCGGTGCGCAGAGCCGGCATGTCCGGCCACAAAGCGGCAACCGCCTGGGCGCCGGCACGCTGAAGCCGGCGCATCTGCCGGTGGGCCGGACGAAGACGGGCTTCAATGCTCAGGAGCTGTTCATCGACGGTTCGGGGGGCATTGGCGGCGATCTCCTCACCATTTGCCCTTCGCGCCTCACGAGCAGCCTCGATGGCCAGAGGGACCGCCTGCGAGTGACCAGGGAAGAAGTCTGCCAAGACAAAAAAGAAGCAAGCCGAAAAATCAGAAGTCGGCCTGGCACATAGTCGGAAGCCCGAAGAAACGAAAGAAACGTACCATCAACAATATCCTCGATCTCGTGGAAGCCGGAGGTCAGCATCGCCTCCCTGTCAGTCCAGGAGGAGCGCTCGCTCTCGAACTCGGCCAGGAGAGCGGCTTCCTTCTTCTCGGCCTCGTCCTGCGCCTTCTTGAGCAGCTCCTTCTGCTCGGCCAGCTGCGCCGCCAGCAGGTCGCGCTCCGTGGCGAGCTTGCCACACTCCTCCTCCTTGGCACGACGGGCGGTATTGGCCTCGCCCAGCTGCTCCTGAAGAACGGCGTTGGCTTCTGAGAAGCGAAAGAGGAGACAAATAAGTCGTCAGCAAAGAAGATCGCCGGGAAGATCCGGCCCGACTGCTCAGCAGTCGGCCCGAATCTCGGGGACTACAGCCCGCGGGTGCGCCAGCGCGCCCCCGCGAAGAAGAAGAACTCACTCCGGCTTTCCAACAAGTCGGCAGCCCGCTTGCTCAACTCCTCAACATTGCGGTTGAAGGCAGTGGCGCGGAGGTTGTGATACTCCTGCAATAAGTCATTGAAGACAAAGTTAGTATTTGGAACTCGCCAGAGGGAGTTCCGAACCGCCTGCTCAGCAGCCAGCCCGGAACTCGGGGATTACACCCAGTGGGTGCGCTGGCGCGCCCCCACGGAGAAAAACAAGAATCAAAAAGAAAGAGGGAAACGTACTCGGACGGCCGTCCGCGCTGCCAGATGCGCCCTGGTGCAAGTTTGAAGGGCGTCGCCTTCAGTGCGCAGCTTCGCCTGAACGTCCAGAAGCGCTTGATTCAGCGGACCGGTGCCGCCTCCGCGCACCCACCCGATGGGTGCGGCGCTTGTGGCCTCGGCGTCTAAGGTTGCCGAGCTGGCGGCGCCGGTCTCCCGAGGCCGCGGCGCCGAGGTCGCCCTCTCAAGATGGCGGCGCACCGGCGAGGCGACTTGGAGAAGCAGCCGCGCCTCGGCTTCGTCCGTGACCGGCGGCTCCGACGGACCCACCGGCTGTTTGCCGTGCGGTCTCCCAGACGGCGGTGGAGGCGGCGGTGGCGGCACGAGAGTGTCCGACATAGAGGCCTCGCCACTCTCCTTCTCCATGACGGGGTTCTCGGTGCCGACCTCCCCGGACTGCCCTGTGAATTCCGGAGGCGGCGGTGCAGACGACAGTGGGGGGACGAGCATCGCCGATCGGCGACGCGCGGCCTCCTCGGCACGCCGTCTCGCCGCAAGGGCGGCTTCGGCTTCCTCCAGCTTCTTCTGGGCGGAGGCGGCCGCCTTGTCGGCCTCCGCCTTTTCCAGGCGTTCGGCCTCCTCCTCCTCGCGCTTCTCCCGCGCATTTCGCTCCGTCGCCTCCCGGAGGTCGGCGGCGGGGTCGGCCCATCGAGTATTTGCGGACATCTCTGCCGGCCCCATGACAGAGGGGACGGCGACTCTCTCAAGGGAGAGAGGGGCCCTGAGGAAGAATGGAGGGAGTATATAACAAAAAGACTCGGACAAGTTTCAACAAGGGAAAAATAAAAAGCATAAAGACTCACGCAGAGACTAGCGGCGGCTTTCTCACTTCCCTTCGGAAGCGGTTGGCCTTCGCGGTCGCCTCCTCCCGTCTGGTCGCGGCGGCCGCCCCCTTGAACTTCTTCAATTTGCCGCCGGGCGCACTCGGCCCGGCGTGATGCCTCTTCGCACCGCCTTGGCTGGCCAGGCCGGCGGAGGGGCCGGCGCCCGGCGGGCCGATCCTCAGCTGGTGGCGCGGAGCGACTTCGCCTTCGGGGTCGTCCTCAGGCCAGTCGGCGAAGGTGGCCGAGGGCCTGAAGTCGCCTTCTGCTCCTCCTCCCCCGCCTTCGGCGTCGGCTTCCATCGCCGCCGCCCCCAAGTCGGGGTCGTCGACGTCGCTCTCCGCGCGGTCGGGGACATACTCGTGGGGCTGTCTCATGGCGCCGGCGGCAAGCTGCATAAGAGGATTCTAGCTCAGAAGAAACCGACAAGAGTCAGAAGCCGGAGTCGGCTGCAAAGAAAACAGAGCGATAACGGGACACAACTTACCACTGGTGGAGGGTTGTCGCGCGAGTACGGCTCCTTGTCGAACTTCCAGTCCTCCTCGTACTCGCATTGCATGATGTAATTCACCATGTTTGACACCTCCTTGCGGGGCATCTCCTTGGTGCTCATCCGACTTGGGTCTCGGAGGCCGCTCATCTGACAGATCAGGTGAGTCCGGCCTTGGAGCAGGAGAACTCGGCGCGCCATGAAGGCGGCCAGCAAGTCGGCCCTGACCAGTCCCTCCGACTACGTCAAGACTCGGAGTCGCACTGCGGCGGCGGCTCCGGCGGGAGTCAGCGTCTTGACTCGGTGGGACCAGCTGGGGAGCCTCCCAGTCAGGGGAGCGGCGTTGTAAGGCGGCAAGTTGACCCAGTCGCCGTCGGAGGCGAGGTTCTTCACGTAGAAGTACGAGTGCTGCCACATCTTCACCGACTTGATCAGCGTGATGGGAGGAAAGGGGTTGTCGGCCGTCGAGCGCCGTATCATGATGAAGGCGCCGCACTGAGCCGGCACGCCGGGGATGTGCGTGCCGAGCTTAGAAGAGAAGAATTCTCCCCACAGCTCGATGGTGGGGAGAACGCCGAGGAAACCTTCGCACAGTGTGGCGAAGGCGGAGAGCAACACCACCGTGTTCGGAGTGAGGTGGTGCGGCTGAAGACTGTGGAACTCCAAGAACGAGCGAAAGAAGCCGCTCGCCGGCAGCCCCAGGCCGCGCATGAGGTGCGAGCGGACGATGACCCGCTTGCCCTCTTCCGGCGCCGGCCGGATTTCCCCCTCCGGCGCGGCCCGGGCGCGCACGAGGTCCGCGCTGGGGAGATGGCGTGTCTGGCGGAGGAACTCGATGTGTTCTTCTTCTACCTCCGAGCCGTCCCATACGCCAGAGCGCACGGCGGGGGCCGCGGCGGAGGAAGAGCTCATCGCCGCGGTATGGTGTGCTTTTGCTCAACGGCGGTAGCAGGAGGGAGAGAAGGCAAGATGAGGCGGGGGAGCGGGGAAGAAGGGCGCGCGTGCTGTGCCGCTCCGCTTCCCCCCGCCTACTTATAGCCCTGCAGGCTGAGAAGCCGAGGGGGCGGGCATGGGATTAACTGCGCACGATGCCCCACGCCGCCCCACGATTTATCCCACAAAGTTACTGCACGCAGTAACGACGTGGGAAAACCAACCGTCCACGGCCGCAACATATCCGTTCGTATGCCGAGGCATGGTAGTGGTGGGCCCCACCTGACGGCCCGTCCTGTCGCGCGCGCTGGCAGGCAGACTGTTCTTCCCACGTGGCGCCACGCGATAGGACCGCCCTGATGGCTGCGGGGAAGCGTATCAGGCACGCCGCCTGGTTTCCCGCCACGACTTTCAAGCTTCGGCTCTCCACTAAACCTCCGACCTTCGACAGTCGGCCCAAGGGAAGCCGGCGGCCGAGTTCCAGAGTCTGCTCCTTGAAGGTTGAAACTATTGAAGCCCCACAAAGCAGCATCTGCAGGACTTCACCAGCTTCGGGGACTACTGTCGGAGTAATGGGCCACGGGTAGGCTAACCCCGAGCCCCAGGACATTTCAAGACATCGGGGCAGGCCGCACCCCTCAGGCCGAGTCCCAGGAGCGACTCCAAAATATGTCGAGTCCCAGACGGCGACTCCAACATAAGCCGACTCCAGGCTGGCGACCTCCAGAAGGGCCGACTATGGAGAGTCGGCCCATGACTCCTCCCTTGTCCTGAAGTACGACGTGGGGTACGGTCACGGTGTGGCCGTTCCCCCCTTTGCTTATGAAGGGCCGGCATGGCTACAGTGAGCCGTACCGCTGGAAGATCTCCGCCGAGGGGCGGCACTGTTGCCATGCCTGCCCTGACCTCAGCTACAGTGCGCCACGTACTATGCCCACGACGCCGGCCTGTACGGCCCGAAGACGGCGGGGCCGCCTGTCAGTGGGTGGGTCGAAGGCGGCCTGGGCGCCCCGAAGATGGACCTGTGGGAGTCGGCCCCACAGGAGTCGGCCGAGTCCTCCCCAGGGCCCCACGAGCCATTAACCAGATAGGATGGGGAATGGCGACAGTGATCGCCCGATAGACGGCGGCACTGTTGCCACGACCCAATGACCAAGCCTGCGTCATCAAGGGTGCCGCTATAGTATCAAGCCTGTCCGCGGGACCCGCCAGTCGGTGGGCCCCAGAAGCCGGCAGGGAAGACGGCGGCCTGAGAGACAGACGGCTGGGACCCGCGCCCAGCCGGATTACTATTGTACCCCCGGGGGTAGGCCTATATAAACCCCTCGGGGCACCCATGCAAAGGGTTCGGACCTAGATAGAGATAGACCAGATAGCACAGGGAGGAGAGAGCTAGCCTTGCCCTCTCCTGCCTCCCGAAACAGCTCCAGGAGCACCATTGTAGCCACTTTGCTTTAGTGATCATGCAGAGACCCCGCAGAGCAGCAGTAGGGGTGTTATCTCCTAGGAGAGCCCTGAAGCTGGGTAAGTTCCGCCGGCGTGCATGTCTTCGCCTCATCCCGCTTCCAGGCACCGGTGACATTCTACTCGCTCCCACCATGATAAGCCATCCTTTGGCATATGTCGTACCCAACCCCCGAAGAACTCGTGAGCATATAAAATCCAAACACGTTTTCTAGTCTGGCGAGGTCCCGCACCGAGCAATCCTCATCGGAGGATTTAATGGGCTCAGATGCTATGGACAGCGGGAAACCCCCGAGAGCCCCCTCCCCAAAGCATGTGAACGACACCGAGGTATCGTCCCAGAGGGACCCAGGACAAGAAGGGGGGAAATATCGTCATGGCGGCGCCAGAAGGTCAAACTTCAGGGGCCGGACACACGAGAGAAAAGGCTCCCATGGATGTCGACACCGGGGGCTATTTTGAATTCGTCCCCCAACAGGACACAATTCCGGAGACCGATACGGCTCCAGAATCAGGAAGGCAGCCCCCCTCAGTTGGAGGGGGTGCGCCTATTCCACCGGCTGTTGGAAATATGCCCTAGAGGCAATAATAAAAGGGTTATTATTATATTTCCTTGTTCATGATAATTGTCTTTTATTCATGCTATAACTGTATTATCCGGAAATCGTAATACACGTGTGAATACATAGACCATAACATGTCCCTAGTGAGCCTCTAGTTGACTAGCTCGTTGGTCGACAGATAGTCATGGTTTCTGACTATCGACATTAGATGTCATTGACAACGGGATCACATCATTAGGAGAATGATGTGATGGACGAGACCCAATCCTAAGCATAGAACAAGATCGTGTAGTTCGTTTTGCTAGAGCTTTTCCAATGTCAAGTATCTCTTCCTCAGACCATGAGATCGTGTAACTCCCGGATACCGTAAGAGTGCTTTGGGTGTACCAAACGTCACAACGTAACTGGGTGACTATAAAGGTGCTCTACAGGTATCTCCGAAAGTGTCTGTTGGGTTGACACGGATCGAGACTGGGATTTGTCACTCCGTATAACGGAGAGGTATCTCTGGGCCCACTCGGTAATGCATCATCACAATGAGCTCAAAGTGACCAAGTGTTTGGTCACGGGATCATGCATTACAGTACGAGTAAAGTGACTTGCCGGTAACGAGACTGAACGAGGTATTGGGATACCGACGATTGAGTCTCGGGCATGTAACGTACCGAATGACAAAGGGAATTGTATACGGGGTTGTTCTAATCCTCGACATCATGGCGCACGACATTCCTTGGGGGGCACTCCTCCCCCCTTGGCCGCCGCCCCCTTGGGAGATTGAATCTCCCAGGGCCGGCGCCCCCCCTGGGGGCCTATATAAAGGGAGGGGGGAGAGGGGCAGCCGCACCCTGAAGTCCTGGCGCCCCCTCCCCCTGCTACACCTCTTCCTCCTCCGTAACGTGCTTGGCGAAGCCCTACCGGAGTGCTGCTGTTCCACCACCACCACGCCGTTGTGCTGCTGCTGGAGCCATCATCATCAACCTCTCCTTCCCCCTTTCTGGATCAAGAAGGAGGATACGTCACACGCACCGTACGTGTGTTGAACGCGGAGGTGCCGTCCGTTCGGCGCTAGGATCTCCGGTGATCTAAATCACGGCGAGTACGACTCCATCATCACCGCTCCCTCTAACGCTTCCGTACGCGATCTACAAGTGGTATGTAGTTGCAAACTCACTCCCTTGACTCGTTGCTTAGATGAACTCATAGATGGATCTTGGTGAAACCGTAGGAAACATTTTAATTTTCTACAACGTTCCCCAACAGTGGCATCATGAGCTAGGTCTATGCGTAGTTCTCTATTGCACGAGTAGAACACAATTTTGTTGTGGGCGTAGATCTTGTCAACTTGCTTGCCGCTACTAGTCTTATCTTGCTTCAGCGGTATTCTGGGATGAAGCGGCCCGGACCAACCTTACACGTACGCTTACGTGAGACCGGTTCCACCGAGTAACATGCACTAGTTGCATAAGGTGGCTGGCGGGTGTCTGTCTCTCCCACTTTAGTTGGAGCGGATTCGATGAAAAGGGTCCTTATGAAGGGTAAATAGAAGTTGACAAAATCACGTTGTGGTTATTCGTAGGTAAGAAAACGTTCTTGCTAGAACCCAATTGCAGCCACGTAAAAGATGCAATAACAATTAGAGGACGTCTAACTTGTTTTTGCAGCAATTGTCATGTGATGTGATATGGCCAGAAGTTGTGATGAATGATGAATGATATATTGTGATGTATGAGATCATGTTCTTGTAATAGGAATCACAACTTGCATGTCGATGAGTATGACAACCGGCAGGAGCCATAGGAGTTGTCTTTATTTTTTGTATGACCTGCGTGTCATTGAAGAACGCCATGTAAACTACTTTACTTTAGTACTAAACGCGTTAGTCATAGAAGTAGAAGTAGTCATTGGCGTGACAACTTCATGAAGACACGATGATGGAGATCATGATGATGGAGATCATGGTGTCATGCCGGTGACAAGATGATCATGGAGCCCCGAAGATGAAGATCAAAGGAGCTATATGATATTGGCCATATCATATCACTACTTTATATAATTGCATGTGATGTTTATTATGTTTTATGCATCTTGTTTACTTAGAATGACGGTAGTAAATAAGATGATCCCTTACAACAATTTCAAGAAGTGTTCTCCCCTAACTGTGCACCGTTGCTAAAGTTCGTCATTTCGAAGCACCACGTGATGATCGGGTGTGATAGATCCTTACGTTCACATACAACGGGTGTAAGACGGTTTTACACATGCAAAACACTTAGGGTTAACTTGACAAGCCTAGCATGTACAGACATGGCCTAGGAACACGGAGACCGAAAGGTCGAACACGAGTCGTATGGAAGATACGATCAACATGAGAATGTTCACCGACAATGACTAGTCCGTCCCACGTGATGATCGGACACGGCCTAGTCGACTCGGATCGTGTAACACTTAGATGACTAAGGGGATGTCAAATCTGAGTGGGAGTTCATTAAATAATTTGATTGGATGAACTTAATTATCATGAACTTAGTCTAAAATCTTTGCAAAATATGTCTGGTAGATAAAATGGCCAACGCTCATGTCAACATGAACTTCAACGCGTTCCTAGAGAAAACCAAGCTGAAAGATGATGGCAGCAACTATACGGACTGGGTCTGGAACCTTAGGATCATCCTCATAGCTGCCAAGAAAGCATATGTCCTTGAAGCACCGTTAGGTGACCCACCTGCTCTCCCAGCACTGCAAGACGATTTGAACGTTTGGCAGACACGTGCTGATGATTACTCCCTCGTTCAGTGCGGCATGCTTTACAGCTTAGAACCAGGGCTCCAAAAGCGTTTTGAGCAATACGGAGCATATGAGATGTTCGAGGAGCTGAAACTAGTTTTCCAAGCTCATGCCCGGGTCGAGAGATATGAAGTCTCCGACAAGTTCTATAGTTGTAAGATGGAGGAAAACAGTTCTGTCAGTGAGCATATACTCAAAATGTCTGGGTTGCACAGCCGCCTGTCCCAGTTGGACATTAACCTCTCGGATGAGGCGGTCATTGACAGAATCCTTCAGTCGCTCCCACCAAGCTACAAGAGCTTTGTGATGAACTATAATATGCAGGGGATGGTGAAGACCATTCCTGAAGTATTTTCAATGCTGAAGTCGGCAGAGGTTGAAATCAAGAAAGAACATCAAGTGTTGATGGTCAATAAGACCACTAAGTTCAAGAAGGGCAAGGGTAAGAAGAACTTCAAGAAGGACGGCAAAGATGTTGCCGCGCCCGGTAAGCCAGTTGCCGGGAAGAAGTCAAAGAATGGACCCAAGCCTGAGACTAAGTGCTTTTATTGCAAGGGGAAGGGTCACTGGAAGCGGAACTGCCCCAAATACTTAGCGGATAAGAAGGCCGGCAACACTAAAGGTATATTTGATATACATGTAATTGATGTGTACCTTACCAGTACTCGTAGTAACTCCTGGGTATTTGATACCGGTGCCGTTGCTCATATTTGTAACTCACAGCAGGAGCTGGGGAATAAGCGGAGACTGGCGAAGGACGAGGTGACGATGCGCGTCAGGAATGGTTCCAAGGTCGATGTGATCGCCGTCGGCACGCTACCTCTACATTTACCTACGGGATTAGTTATAAACCTTAATAATTGTTATTTGGTGCCAAGTTTGAGCATGAACATTGTATCTGGATCTTGTTTGATACGAGATGGCTACTCATTTAAGTCCGAGAATAATGGTTGTTCTATTTATATGAGAGATATGTTTTATGGTCATGCCCCTATGGTCAATGGTTTATTCTTAATGAATCTCGAGCGTAATGTTACACATATTCATAGCGTGAATACCAAAAGATGTAAAGTTGATAACGATAGTCCCACATACTTGTGGCACTGCCGCCTTGGTCACATTGGTGTCAGGCGCATGAAGAAGCTCCATGCTGATGGACTTTTGGAGTCTCTCGATTATGAATCATTTGACACATGCGAACCATGCCTCATGGGCAAGATGACCAAGACTCCGTTCTCCGAAACAATGGAGCAAGCAACCAACTTGTTGGAAATCATACATACTGATGTGTGCGGTCCAATGAGCGTTGAGGCTCGCGGAGGATATCGTTATGTTCTCACTCTCACTGATGACTTGAGTAGATATGGGTATGTCTACTTGATGAAACACAAGTCTGAGACCTTTGAAAAGTTCAAGGAATTTCAGAATGAGGTAGAGAATCAACGTGACCGAAAGATAAAATTCTTACGATCGGATCGTGGAGGAGAATATTTAAGAAACGAATTTGGTACACACTTAAGAAAATGTGGAATCGTTTCACAACTCACGCCGCCTGGAACACCTCAGCGAAACGGTGTGTCCGAACGTCGTAATCGCACTCTATTGGATATGGTGCGGTCTATGATGTCTCTTACCAATTTACCGCTATCATTTTGGGGATACGCTCTAGAGACAGCTACATTCACTTTAAATAGGGAACCGTCTAAATCCGTTGAGACGACACCGTATGAATTATGGTTTGGGAAGAAACCTAAGCTGTCGTTTCTAAAAGTTTGGGGATGCGATGCTTATGTCAAGAAACTTCAACCTGAAAAGCTCGAACCCAAGTCGGAAAAATGTGTCTTCATAGGATACCCTAAAGAAACCATTGGGTATACCTTCTACTTAAGATCCGAGGGCAAGATCTTTGTTGCCAAGAACGGATCCTTTCTGGAAAAAGAGCTTCTCTCAAAAGAACTAAGTGGGAGGAAAGTAGAACTCGATGAAGTACTACCTCTTGAACAGGATAGCAGTGCAGCTCAGGAAAATGTTCCTATGATGCCTACACCAACTGAAGAGGAAATTAATGATGATGATCAAGGTACTTCGGATCAAGTTGCTACTGAACTTCGTAGGTCCACAAGGACACGTTCCGCACCAGAATGGTACGGCAACCCTGTCCTGGAAATCATGTTGTTAGACAACGGTGAACCTTCGAACTATGAAGAAGCAATGGCGGGCCCAGATTCCAACAAATGGCTAGAAGCCATGAAATCCAAGATAGAATCCATGTATGAAAACAAAGTATGGACTTTGACTGACTTGCCCGATGATCGGCGAGCGATAGAAAACAAATGGATCTTTATGAAGAAGACGGACGCGGATGGTAATGTCACCATCTATAAAGCTCGACTTGTCGCTAAGGGTTATCGGCAAGTTCAAGGGATTGACTACGATGAGACTTTCTCTCCCGTAGCGAAGCTTAAGTCCGTCCGAATCATGTTAGCAATTGTCGCATACTATGATTATGAGATATGGCAGATGGACGTCAAAACGGCATTCCTTAACGGTTATCTTAAGGAAGAGTTGTATATGATGCAGCCGGAAGGTTTTGTCGATCCTAAGAACGCTAACAAAGTATGCAAGCTCCAGCGATCCATTTATGGGCTGGTGCAAGCATCTCGGGGTTGGAACATTCGCTTTGATGAGATGATCAAAGCGTTTGGGTTTATGCAGACTTATGGAGAAGCCTGCGTTTACAAGAAAGTGAGTGGGAGCTCTGTAGCATTTCTCATATTATATGTAGATGACATACTTTTGATGGGAAATGATATAGAATTCTTGGACAGCATTAAGGCCTACTTGAATAAGTGTTTTTCAATGAAGGACCTTGGAGAAGCTGCTTACATATTAGGCATCAAGATCTATAGGGATAGATCGAGACGCCTCATAGGTCTTTCACAAAGCACATACCTTGATACTATTTTGAAAAAGTTCAAAATGGATCAGTCCAAGAAAGGGTTCTTGCCTGTATTGCAAGGTGTGAGATTGAGCTCGGCTCAATGCCCGACCACGGCAAAAGATAAAGAAGAGATGAGCGTCATCCCCTATGCCTCAGGCATAGGATCTATTATGTATGCCATGCTGTGTACTAGACCTGATGTAAACCTTGACGTAAGTTTGGTAGGAAGGTACCAAAGTAATCCCGGCAAGGAACACTGGACAGCGGTCAAGAATATCCTGAAGTACCTGAAAAGGACAAAGGACATGTTTCTCGTTTATGGAAGTGACGAAGAGCTCATCGTAAAGGGTTACGTCAACGCTAGCTTCGACACAGATCTGGATGACTCTAAGTCACAAACCGGATACGTGTATACGTTGAATGGTGGAGCAGTAAGCTGGTGCAGCTGCAAGCAAAGCGTCGTGGCGGGATCTACATGTGAAGCGGAGTACATGGCAGCCTCGGAGGCAGCACATGAAGCTATTTGGGTGAAGGAGTTCATCACCGACCTAGGAGTCATACCCAATGCGTCGGGGCCGATCAAACTCTTCTGTGATAACACTGGAGCTATTGCCCTTGCCAAGGAGCCCAGGTTTCACAAGAAGACCAGGCACATCAAGCGTCGTTTCAACTCCATCCGTGGAAATGTTCAAGATGGAGACATAGATATTTGCAAAGTACATACGGATCTGAATGTCGCAGATCCGTTGACTAAACCTCTCTCGCGAGCAAAACATGATCAACACCAGAACTCTATGGGTGTTCGATTCATCACAATGTAACTAGATTATTGACTCTAGTGCAAGTGGGAGACTGTTGGAAATATGCCCTAGAGGCAATAATAAAAGGGTTATTATTATATTTCCTTGTTCATTATAATTGTCTTTTATTCATGCTATAACTGTATTATCTGGAAATCGTAATACACGTGTGAATACATAGACCATAACATGTCCCTAGTGAGCCTCTAGTTGACTAGCTCGTTGGTCGACAGATAGTCATGGTTTCTGACTATGGACATTAGATGTCATTGACAACGGGATCACATCATTAGGAGAATGATGTGATGGACGAGACCCAATCCTAAGCATAGCACAAGATCGTGTAGTTCGTTTTTCTAGAGCTTTTCCAATGTCAAGTATCTCTTCCTCAGACCATGAGATCGTGTAACTCCCAGATACCGTAAGGGTGCTTTGGGTGTACCAAACGTCACAACGTAACTGGGTGACTATAAAGGTGCTCTACAGGTATCTCCGAAAGTGTCTGTTGGGTTGACACGGATCGAGACTGGGATTTGTCACTCCGTATAACGGAGAGGTATCTCTGGGCCCACTCGGTAATGCATCATCACAATGAGCTCAAAGTGACCAAGTGTTTGGTCACGGGATCATGCATTACAGTACGAGTAAAGTGACTTGCCGGTAACGAGACTGAACGAGGTATTGGGATACCGACGATTGAGTCTCGGGCATGTAACGTACCGAATGACAAAGGGAATTGTATACGGGGTTGTTCTAATCCTCGACATCGTGGTTCATCTGATGATATCATCGAGGAGCATGTGGGAGCCAACATGGGTATCCAGATCCCACTGTTGGTTATTGCCCGAGAGCCGTCTCGGTCATGACTACGTGTCTCCCGAACCCATAGGGTCTACACACTTAAGGTTCGGTGACGCTAGGGTTGTATGAATATGAGTATGCAGTATACCGAATGTTGTTTAGAGTCCCGGATGAGATCCCGGACGTCACGAGGAGTTTTGGAATGGTCCGGAGGTAAAGAATTATATATAGGAAGTGGTATTTCGGCCATCTGGAAAGTTTCGGGGTCACCCGGCATTGTACCGGGACCACCGGAAGGGTCCCGGGGGTCCACCGGGTGGGGCCACCCATATCGGAGGGCCCCATGGGCTGAAGTGGGAGGGGATCCAGCCCATAGTGGGTTGGTGCGCCCCCCTAGGCCCACCCTCTGCGCCTAGGGTTGAAACCCTAGGGTGGGGGGGCGCACCACATGCCTTGGGGGGCACTCCTCCCCCCTTGGCCGCCGCCCCCTTGGGAGATTGAATCTCCCAGGGCCGGCGACCCCCCCTGGGGGCCTATATAAAGGGAGGAGGGAGAGGGGCAGCCGCACCCTGAAGTCCTGGCGCCCCCTCCCCCTGCTACACCTGTTCCTCCTCCGTCACGTGCTTGGCGAAGCCCTGCCGGAGTGCTGCTGTTCCACCACCACCACGCCGTTGTGCTACTGCTGGAGCCATCATCATCAACCTCTCCTTCCCCCTTGCTGGATCAAGAAGGAGGAGACGTCACATGCACCGTACGTGTGTTGAACACGGAGGTGCCCTCCGTTCGGCGCTAGGATCTCCGGTGATCTGAATCACGGCGAGTACGACTCCATCATCACCGCTCCCTCTAACGCTTCCGTATGCGATCTACAAGTGGTATGTAGATGCAAACTCACTCCCTTGACTCGTTTCTTAGATGAACTCATAGATGGATCTTAGTGAAACCGTAGGAAAAATTTTAATTTTCTGCAACATTCCCCAACACCGGCAACCTCTGTCCGACCAGAAATGCCGGATACTTTACTGGCGGCGCTGAAGAGCACCTCCATTCTCGACAAAAACCGTGCCCTTATGGGTGCGATGATTGAGAAGATTCAGTCCACCGAGAGTGGACTGAATGAAGCCTGCATCAGCCTTATAACGGGCTTTGAGGTATGTTTTGTGAGGTTTCGAAGAGTGTCATAGTATAGGTTGTAGCCCCTGATACACTATTCGTTGAAAAAGGAGCCAGACAGAGGATCAAAAATGTATGTTCGTAGGAGACTTACTTTATGGCATCTCTCCCTCTTTTTATTTTGCAAGCAGGCATCTGTGGTGACTGCCGCCTCTCATACTGTGGAAGTCTCCAGACTGAAGCAGAATCTGGAGCGGGCCGAGGAAGAACTCGGCCGAGTGAAGAAACAGTTGGAGGATAACCAAGGTATGCAAAAACCTTATACGCATTACCGTGAACAAATAAGCTAATATGACGAAAATATTTTTATGATATGCTCCAGGGGTGACGGCCGAAATTGAGGCTCTTAAAAAGGTTGTTCCTGAAGCCGAGAAGAAGGCAGCCGCAGAGCAGGCACTTCGTGAGAAGCACGAGGCCAAGGTAATTGAAGTTGAGCAAGAGCTTCAAGAGGCTGTAAAGAGATGCGAGACCTTGGAGCATAGTTTAACGGAGAAAGAGTCTGAACTCACCCAAGCTCACCAAGCCGCACGCGATGCCCGGGGGGATGCCCAAGGTGCCCTGCAGGAAATACAGAAGGCGAGGAAGATCGTGGCGGGTGAGGCCTTTTCTATGTAAAGCAGGTATTTGAAGGGAGAAAATCATGTTTACTAATTTGAATTCGGATTTCTCGAGGGGTATTTGCGGAGCTGCCACGCAGCATATTTGATGCCACCCGATTCTACCGAGCCGAATAAAAGAGTACTGCGGAGAAGCTCTTCTGGTCGCAGTATTTGGCGCCGAATTATATGGTACCATTTGTCAATCAGTTGAAGCAGCTGATCGAACTGCATAAGGCGGCCGAACTAGCCATGAAGGATTTAATTATCCGGCTATGGCCCGCCGAGCCAATTCCAAGCAGCCACTTCGGGGTAGTGAAGCGGCTTGTGAGTGCCTGCCCTCGACTCGAAGTCATCAAGAGGTTGGTCTATATGGAGGGTGCGTGAATGGCCTTTGCCCACGCAAAGGTGCACTGGGGGAAGATGGATGTGGAAAATCTGATGACCGAGGGACCGCCGGAGGGGAAGGAGCACCATAAGCCCGAATTATATTATGATAGTGTCCTAAAAGGATCCCGCCTTGCGGCGGAGCAATGCACCAAGGACATTATATTTCCATGAATACAGTCATGTTGTCCTTTCTAATGTTGAACAACGTCATTTCTATTATTTTTTGCCTGTTATTTTAAAGTTTTTCCTCCTGTGTGGCCATTTTATATTTTAATCCTAAGAGTTGGCCAGTCGTCGGCTTCTGCCCCCCACGTAGGAAGTACGGGGGTGTTCGGGATAAACCTGAGCACTCGTTATCCCAGTTTTGGGTCCTTGAAGGAGGGGTTCAGCACAACGAACCAGGCAATCAGACTATAGGTCTTTATCACTCTCACTTAGCCATAGGAGTTTGACAAAAGGAAGGTAGGCAAGCCCCTAGTGTTCGGAAGACCACACGAGGGGTTCTACAAGCACATGATCGGAAGAAAAGCCGATCCGTCGCATGCTGTATTAGTTATCGCATAATGCGGAAGAAATCCTTCAAGATTTTACAACCTCTCGAATAGCTGACCAGCTCTCGCTGTATCATGACAGTCAGTTTTCGGCTTTCTCTACTGAGATGCTCATCCGGAAGAACCGGGACACAATCGCAGTAGTTCTCACTGTGTCTCCTTAGCCGATATAGCGGAATGTAAGGCAGCAAAACATGGGAGCCGGGGAAACCCAACTATTGACCCAAGACATGATTTGGAGCTGATGCATATAATGCTATAAGTTCAGGGTGCCGAACGACCGTGAAGGTCTTCGGACCTTATTGTCGTTATTATGGGTACAATGAACCCCTGGCATATTAAGGCATATTGCGGTGTACGGATGCCATTTGACAAAGAGTATCAATAAGAAACAACAACAGATAAGCGTCATATAAAGCCACATGTTGTAATTGAATAACACGTCAATGCGTACGAATACAAGTAGTGTGATAGAAAAAGAAATACAACTTCGGAACCTGCAGAGATCAAGTGGGAGGAGGTTGTGTGCGGATCCGGAGTGTAACTGGATGGTCATCAAGGGGCATCTCTAAGGATTCCCTTACGCATTTGAGCTGTTTCCATGTCGCCAGTCCTAGCCTATGCAAAAGTGGACCTACAAAGAAAGTGCAAGAAGATTTTTATGTGGCACGGAGCGGTTAAGCCGCCCTGTGTGGCCTATCCTAGATGTTCCTCCGTTTACTGCCAGAGTGTTTTAATTGAGTTCCGAATGAGCCGGGCTATCCTGTCGCGAAGTAGTTCGGACTCCCTTGACGGTGTCCAGGAGCTTGGCCGTCGACTCGAGGTTCGATTGAAGGATGCCACTCGTTGCTTCTGCCCTTAAGGCGGCGGTATGCTCTTCGGCACAGAGGGGGAGTTCAGAGTTGCCATTAACTGTTATGATGCCGCACGGACCGGGCATCTTGAGCTTTCGATAGGCATAATGTGGCACCACGTTGAATCGAGCAAACGCGATTCGTCCAAGCAGTGCATGATAATTACCGCGGAAAGGGACGATGTCAAAGGTTAACTCTTCGGTATGATAATTGTTCGGTGATCCGAAGACTACCTCCAGAGTGATGGAGCTTGTACAACGGGCTTCCACACCTGGTATAACACCTTTAAAGGTGGTTTTAGTGGGATTGATCATAGAATGATCGATACCCATCTTGCGCACTGTGTCTTGATACAGTAGGTTTAGACTACTGCCTCCGTCCATAAGGACTCGTGTGAGGTGGAATCCGTCAATTATTGGGTCAAGGACGAGTGCGGCTGAATTGCCCTGCTTGGTATTGGCCGGACGATCCGTAAAATCGAAAGTGATCGGCCATAGTTTATATTGTCGGGCGACTGGCTCCGTTAAGTCGACACCCCTAAGAGTGCACGTCCATTCCCGTCTGGGGATGTGGATGGCGTTTATCATATTCACCATTTTGATTTGCGGGGGAAATTTCTTTTGCCCTCCTTTGTTTGGTGATCGGGGCTCCTCGTCGTCGCCATCGCTTTGAGACCCTTTCTCCTTGTTTGCGGCACCTGACCTGCCGGCGTGTTTGAAGACCCAGCATTCTCTGTTGGTATGATTGGCTAGTGTTCCTGGGGTGCCATGAATTTGGCATGGACGATCGAGTATGCAGTCCAGACGGACGAGCCCGAATTGTTATTTTGGAATGGCTTTTTCCGCTGACCAGACTTAGAGCCACTGAATCCGGCATTGACTGACGTGTCTTCGGCATTATCACCATTTTTGCGACGTTGTGTTTGTTGCGTCGGGGCTTGCCATTGCTATCTCTCGCCTCTGATGTGCCAGGATTGCTTGTTGTGTTGTTGCTACGAGCCAACCAGCTATCCTCGCCCGCACAAAAGCGGGTCATGAGTGTTGTGAGGGCTTCCATGGACTTCGGTTTTTCTTGTCCGAGATATCGGGCAAGCCACTCGTCACGGATATTATGCTTAAAGGCCGCTAGGGCTTCGGCATCCGGACAGTCGACAATTTGGTTCTTTTTAGTTAGGAACTGAGTCCAGAATTTCCTGGCTGACTCTCCGGGCTGTTGGGTTATGTGACTTAAATCGTCAGCATCCGGTGGTCGCACATACGTGCCCTGGAAGTTATCCAGGAATGCATCTGCCAGGTTCTCCCAACTTCCGATGGAGTTTGCCGACAAGCTATTGAGCCAATGCCGAGCCGGTCCCTTAAGTTTTAGTGGGAGGTACTTGATGGCGTGTAGATCATCCTCGCGGGCCATGCGAATGTGGAGAAAGAAATCTTCTATCCATACTGCGGGGTCTGTAGTCCCGTCGTAAGGATCGATATTTACGGGCTTAAACCCTTCTAGGAATTCATGATCCATTACTTTGTCCGTGAAGCATAAGGGGTGTGTGGCGCCTCTATGCCGGGCTACATCATGACGCAGTTCAAATGAGTCTAGTCTGTTGTATTCGGCCCGGCCGGATTTGTTTTTAGTATATCCGGCGTGACAGTCATCGTCATGGATTGGGGCACGCCCCCGTGATCCATAGATTGATCTTGACTGTCCTGCTTTGTTTTCAAATTTATCTTGCAGGTCATGCGTGTAGCCCCGGTCCTTCGTGTTTTTGCTTGTTTGGCCACGAGGTGCGGGCTGGACTTCGGGCTGATACGCCACTTTGTCTTGCCCACGAGGTGGCCGGTCAACCGCATCCTGCGCTGGTAGTGTAGGCTTTAATGCCTCCTCCTTGAGTTGAGGTAGCAACCTGCGCTTTAGGTAACTTTTGGTTGGGCGCTCGAGTCCGTATTCCTCGGCTGCCAGGACCTCAGTCCATCGATCAGTTAGCAGATCTTGGTCAGCTTGAAGCTGCTGCTGCTTTTTCTTCAGGCTTTTTGCAGTGGTTATAAGCCGGTGCTTGAAGCGCTTCTGCTCGACGGGATCCTCAGGCACGATGAATTCTTCGTCGCCGGGGCTCACCTCATCTTCGGAGAGGGGCATGTAATTATCATCCTCCGAGTCTCCAACCATTGCCTGCTTATCAGGGTTAACTTGCCCATCCTCCTGTCCAGCTTGCTCGAAGCTTGGCTGGGCGGGATTGTTTTCATATTCGGCACCATCTGGAGTGCCATTATCTCCTGTGTTGGTATCGCTATTTTTGCTCTGACGAGGCTTAGAGCGGCGCCAATGACGTTGGTTCTTAGATTGCTTCTCAAGGGGATTATTCTCCATTGCCTCATTGCCATCGCTTTCTTTGAGGGTGTCCACCATGTATATATCATACGATGAGGTGGCTGTCCAGTGCCCTGTGGGTGGTGGTTCCTATTCTTTTCCTGCATTGTCGTCCACACCATCGATGTTTTCAGAGTCGAAATCAAGCATGTCGGTTAAGTCGTCGATAGTGGCTATTAAGTGGGTGGTGGGTGGGGAACGAATTTCTTCGTCGTCCGCTTCCCACTCGAGCCGGACATAGTTCGGCCAAGAGTCTCCTAATAGGGAGAGAGACTTTAATGACTTTAGTACATCGCCCAAAGGTGAGTGCTGAAAGATATCATCGGAGGTAAACTCCATGATCGGTGCCCAATCAGAGTTGATAGGCATGGATGCGCGTGGTTCAGAACCTATGACCGGAGATGAGTCCGAGGGTCCGATGACACAGATCTCTTTGGAGGTGAAGTCTGTGTTCGGCTCTAGCACCGATGAGTGTGCGGCCTCCATGGCGGGGTCTATCCACCCGTCCTCGGATGGCGCGACCTGCTCCGGATCTAAGGCCAGGGCAGCTGCAGGTGCGTTCTCCTAAACACCGTCTGATGGCAGATCTAAGTCATGCTCATCATGATTGTACGGCGCACCTGTCATGGGTTCGAATCCATCGAAGATCAAGTCTCCGCGGATGTCGGCAGGGTAGTTCAAGCTTCCAAACCTGACCTGATGGCCAGGGGCGTAGCTATCGATCTGCTCTAGATGGCCAAGCGAGTTGGCCCGAAGTACGAAGCCGCCGAATACGAAGATCTGTTCAGGGAGGAAAACCTCGCCCGGGATCGCATCGTTGCAGATGATTGAAGGAGCCATCAAGCCTTATCGTGACGGCATAGTGGAACTCTCAATGAAAGCACCAATGTCGGTGTCAAAACCGGCGGATCTCGGGTAGGGGGTCCCGAACTGTGCGTCTAAAGCTAATGGTAACAGGAGGCGGGGACATAATGTTTACCTAGGTTTGGGCCCTCTCGATGGAGGTAATACTCTACTTCCTGCTTGATTGATCTTGATGATATGAGTATTACAAGAGTTGATCTACCACAAGATCGTAGAGGCTAAACCCTAGAAGCTAGCCTATGATTATGATTGTTGTTGTCCTATGGACTAAACCCTCCGGTTTATATAGACACCGGAGGTGGCTAGGGTTATACAGAGTCGGTTACAAAGAAGGAAATCTACATATCTAGATTGCCAAGCTTGCCTTCCACACAAAGGAGAGTCCCACCCAAACATGGGACGAAGTCTTCAATCTTGTATCTTCATAGTCCAACAGTGCGGCGTAAGTACATAGTCCGGCTGTCCGAGGACCCCCTAATCCAGGACTCCCTCACCTAGGCCCCCAGGCGCACCCTAGTGGGTTGTGACCCCCTTGGGGCACCCCTCCGGTACTTCTTCGGCCCATCTTGTGTCTTCTGGTCCAGAAAAAATCCACAAAAAGTTTCGCTATGTTTGGACTCTGTTTGGTTTTGATTTCTTGCTATGTAAAAAACAAGCAGAAAACAGCAACTGGCACTAGGCACTACGTCAATAGGTTAGTACCAAAAAATGATATAAAATGATTATAAAATTATTGTAAAACATCCAAGAATGATAATATAACAGCATGGAAGAATAAAAAATTATAGATACGTTAGAGACATGTCAGCACCCCCAAGCTTAATTCCTGCTCATCCTCGAGTAGGTAAATGATATAAACAGAATTTTTTATGTGGAATGCCGCCTAACATGTTCATCACATATTCTTTTCTTTGTAGCATGGACATTTGGACTTTTATATGGTTCAAAGAAATAGTCTAATTTTGACATGAGGACTTTAATACTCAAGCATATCAACAAGCAGCCATGTCTTTCAAAATATCAACACTAAAGCAAGTTATCCCTAGCCCATTATGCTCAACCATTGATCCATTCATGAAACACACTCGAGTACTAGCTATACCCAGTGCTCAAGTATGATCATAGTGCCCCATAGTTGGTGCTTTATAAGAGAAGATGGAGACTCAAATAAAAATAAAAATTTCATAAAGTAAAAGAAAGGCCCTTTGCAGAGGGAAGTAGGGTTTTGTAGAGGTGGTACAGCTCAAAGCAAAAATTGAGATATAAAAACATTTTGGGAGGCATACTTTTCCCACTAACGAAAATGACTTAGAGTTCCCAACACTTACCATGCTAGATATATCATAGGCGCTTCCCAAACAGAAAATAAAGTTTATTCCTTTTTCCACCATACTTTCACTTTCCATGGCTAGACGTATCCACGGGTGCCCTCCATACCAACACTTGCCAAGGAATTTATTATTTGACAACATAATTTAAATTCATTTTTCATTTCGGACTGGGCATCCCTAATACCTTTGTCGTACTCTCATGCAATGACAAGTGAATAAACACTCATCGTGAGAATAACACATCCAGCATGGAAAATATCGGCCACCCCTCACCGCCTCACGAGCGGTACGAGCACACAAAAGAGAAATTTATTTTGAAAATTAGAGATGGCACATACAAATTTGCTAAGAACGGCATGGAAATACCACATATAGGTAGGTATAGTGGACTCATATGGCAAAACTGGTTTAAACGGTTTTGGATGCACAAGTAGTGATCATACTTAGTGCAAATGAAGGCTAGCAAAAAGATTGAGAAGCATCCAACCAGGAAAGGAAAAATCTCGTAAGCGAGCATTAAGCATAACTAACACCGAATAATGCACCACAAGTAGGATGTAATTTTCATTTGCATAACTATTGAATTGCGTGCTTGCATAGGGAATCACAAACCTTAACACAAATATTCTTACTAAAGCATAATTACTCATCAACATGGCTCACATATCATATCGTCATATCTCAAAACCATACAAAGAACCAAGTTTATTTTATCCAATGATCTTCATGAAAGTTTTTATTATATGTTCCTTGGATATCTATCACTTTGGGACTATTTTCATATGTTGCTTTTAATAAGCTCAAACAAATTTAAGTGAAGAACATGAGCATGATATTTCTTTCTCTCAAAATAATCTATGTGAAGCAGGAGAGAATTTCTTAAAAAAATTACTAACTCCCAAATAAATATAAGTGAAGCATGATAGCATTTCTTCAAAATAACAAAGCAGGTCGTGCTCAAAAAGATATAAGTGAAGCACTAGAGCAATTCCATGGCTCTAAAAATTTAAGTGAAGCATAGGAGCAAGAATAACATAATTTTTGGCTCTCTAAAATAGGTGTCCAGCAAGGATTCAAGACTTAAACACAAAGCAAAACAAGCAAAGACTCATATCACACAAGACACTCCAAGATATAAGTGAAGGAATACTGATGGTTGTTGAAGAAAGAGGGGATGCCACTCGAGGGCATGCCCAAGCTTAGTTGCTTGGTACTTCTTGAATATTATCTTGGGGTGCCTCGGGCATCCCCAAGCTTAGCCTTTTGCTAATCCTTATTCCTTCATCCATCGTAATATCACCCAAAACTTGAAAACTTCAATCACACCAAACTCAACAAAACCTTCATGAGATCCGTTAGTATAAGAAAACAAACCACTACTATAAGTATTGTTCCAAACCCATTCATATTTTATTTTTTCATTATATCTACTGTATTCCATCTTTTCTATGGCGAAAACACTTTAAAGAAAACCATAGAATCATCAAAAGAAGCACACAATGCAAAGAAAACAGAATCAGTCAAAAATAGAACAGTCTATAGCAATATGGAAACTTCGAATACTTCTATAACTCCAAAAATTCTGAAAAATTAGGGCAACATGGAGAATTTGTCTGCCAATCCAGTGCAAAAAAGAATCAATTCAAAAGCATGTTCCAGTAATGTTTTGTGATTTTTCTACTAGACGCAAAAGTTTATGTTTTTTACTGGATCCAACCAACATGTCTCCCGCATCATCCCACAGGTCTTACTTGGCACAAATACTAATTTAAACCACAAAAACACATCTAATCAGAGGCATAATTGTGTATTTTTTTTGAAAACAGCATGAAAACAAAAAAGCAAAAAGATACAAGTTGGGTTGCCTCCCAACGAGCGCTATCGTTTTACGCCCCTAGCTAGGCATAATGCAACGGATCTAGGTGTTGTCATATTTGTCCTTGTTTCCCTTGGGGGTATTTTTGTCAGGGGGTTTCGCAAATAAAACATAAAACATATTATCCATGGAAACCTTAGCACTATCAAGTTGCTTATCATCATAGCCCCTTTGATTTCTGGCAGCAATCCAAGAATAGTGTTGATTAACGTCATTGAAAACTTGTTGGATCATGTCTAAAACAGGGACTTGCTTTTTAAGATTCTCATCAAAGATTTGATTACTCCCAAGAAAATGTCTCAAAGCATAGTCACTATTATAAAGAATTTCATTGATCACGGGTTTTATGATTCATACCATAAAAATCAAAGATTTCCCTAGCTTCCCGTATTATGCAGTCAAATTCATTCATGAGAACAAGAGTGGCTAACTTTTTAGCTTTATGATTCTTTATAACGGGTAACTCATAGAAAAATCTTTGCAAAATAGGACGAGTAGGAACAAATTTATATTCAAGTTTCAGAACTAGTGCTGAAATAGCTTCGGCATAAGATTTAGTCTTTTTAAGTATAGGAGCATCATCAAGACTTAAATTTCCAACACAATCGAAAAACTCTTGGATATGTTCTTTTCCCATAAAATTTCCTTCCCCCAAGACAAAAGTTTTGGCATCCAGATTACCCGTAAGCTCCATTTTAGGAGTCAGGCCATCATCTGTTTCCGCCATACCAAAATCACTCATGATTGCAAGCAAAAAGATAGATCTGACAAGAAAACGGTGAACGAAAAAGGGGGCGAATAAAACGACAATTTTTTTGTGAAGTGGGGGAGAGAAAAACGAGAGGCAAATGGCAAATAATGTAAATTGCAAGGAGATGATATTTGTGATTAGGAACTTGGTTGATGTTGATGATGTCTCCCCGACAACGGTGCCAGAAATTGGCACGTGGCCGGAAGAATATCTTGACTTGATCCTCCCCAGAACCGGCGCTAGAAATTCCTTTTGATGTTTGCTTGAACTACGTCGGTATTTCCCCAAGGAGGAAGGGATGATGCAGCACAACAATGGTAGGTATTTCCCTCAATGATGAGACCAAGGTTATCGAACTAGTAGGAGAACCATGCAACGCCACGTAAACAGCTCCTACACATAGAGAACAAATACTTGCAACCCTACGTAAGAGAGGGGTTGTCAATCCCTCACGGGTAAAAGAGATAGATAAAATTGTAGTAGATTCGATAAATAGATCTCGCGGGAACGCAAGATAAAGTAAATTACTAAAAATTGCAGCAAGGTATTTTTGTATTTTTGGTTTAATAGATCTGAAAATAAAAGAAAATAAAAATACATCGCGAAAGCAAATATATTAAAGAAGAGACCCGGGGGCCGTAGGTTTCACTAGTGGCTTCTCTCGAGAAAAATAGCAAACGGTGGAATAGCAAATTACTATTGGGAAATTGATGGAACTTCAAATACTCATGACGATATCTAGGCAATGATCATTATATAGGCATCACGTCCAAGATTAGTAGACTGCCCCTGCCTGCATCTACTACTATTACTCCACACATCGACCGTTATCCAGCATGCATCTAGTGTATTAAGTTCATGGAAAAACGGAGTAATGCAATAAGAACGATGACATGATGTAGACAAGATCTATTTATGTAGAAATAGACCCCATCTTGTTATCCTTAATAGCAATGATACACACGTGTTGGTTCCCCTTCTGTCACTGGGATCAAGCACCGTAAGATTGAATCCATCACAAAGTACCTCTTCCCATTGCAAGATAAATAGATCAAGTTGGCCAAACAAAACCCAAATATCGGAGAAGAAGTACGAGGCTATAAGCAATCATGCATATAAAAGATCAAAGAAGACTCAACTAACTTTCATCGATAAAAACATAGATCTGATCATAAACTCAAAGTTCATTGGATCCCAGGAAACACACCGCAAAAAGAGTTACATCATATGGATCTCTAAGAGACCATTGTATTGAGAATCAAACGAGAGAGAGGAAGCCATCTAGCTACTAACTACGGAACCTGGTACGTCTCGAACGTATCTATAATTTTTGATTGTTCCATGCTATTATATTATCTGTTTTGGATGTTTTATATTATTTTTGGGACTAACTTATTAACCTAGAGCCAAGTGCCAGTTTCTGTTTTTTTGCCTATTTTTGAGTTTCACAGAAAAGGAATACCAAATGGAGTCCAAAAGGAATAAAACTTTCACGATGATCTTTCTTGGACCAGAAGCAAACCGGGAGACTTGGAGATGAAGTCAGAGGAGCCACGAGGCGGCCACAAGGATGGAGGGCGCGCCTAGGGTGGTAGGGCATGCCCCCTATCTTGTGGGCCCCTCGTGGGTCTCAAGACCTAATTCTTTCACCTATATATACTCTTATACCCCACAACCATCAAGGGGAGCCACGAAAACACTTTTCCACCGCAGCAACCTTCTGTACCCGTGAGATCCCATCTGGGCCTTTTCTGGCGTCCTGCCGGAGGGCGATTCAATCACACATGTCTTCTACATCAACACCATTGCCCTTCCAATAAAGCGTGAGTAGTTTAACGCAGACCTACGGGTCCATAGCTAGTAGCTAGATGGCTTATTCTCTCTCTTTGATTCTCAATACCATGTTCTCCTCGATGTTCTTGGAGATCTATTCGATGAAATACTCTTTTGTGGTGTGTTTGCCGAGAACCGATGAATTGTGGATTTATGACCAGGTTATCTATGAATATTATTTGAATCTTCTCTGAATTCTTATATGCATGATTTGATATATTTGCAAGTCTCTTCGAAATTGGTTTAGTTTGGCCTACTAGATTGGTTTTTCTTGCAATGAGAGAAGTGCTTAGCTTTGGGTTCAATCTTGCGGTGTCTTTTCCCAATGACAGTAGGGGCAGAAGTCACGTATTGTATTGTTGCCAACGAGGATAAAAAGATGGGGTTTTCGTCATATTGCTTGAGTTAATTCCTCTACATCATGTCATCCTACTTAATGTGGTACTCCGTTCTTTATGAACTTAATACTCTAGACGCATCCTGGATAGCGGTCGATGTGTGGATTAATAGTAGTAGATGCAGGCAAGGGTCGGTCTACTTGACACAGACGTAATGCCTATGTTCATAATCATTACCTTAGATACCGTCATAATTATGTGCTCTTCTATCAATTGCTCGACAGTAATTTGTTCACCCACCGTATTATTTGCTATCTTGAGAAGATCCACTAGTGAAACCTATGGCCCCCAGGTCTCTTTTCCATCATATAAGTTCTCTTTTCCATCATATTAGTTTCCATTCTACTATTTTGCAATCTTTTACTTTCCGATCAATAAACCAAAAATACCAAAAATATTTAATTTACCTTTTATCTATCTCTATCAGATCTCACTTTTGCAAGTATCCGTGAAGGGATTGACAACCCCTTTATCGCGTTGGGTGCAAGTTTGTTTGATTGTTTGTGCAAGTATTCGGTGACTTGTGTGTTGTCTCCTACTGGATTGATACCTTGGTTCTCAAACTGAGGGGAAATACTTACTCTACTTTGCTGCATCACCCTTTCCTCTTCAAGGGAAAAACCAACACAAGCTCAAGAGGTAGCGGAATAATTTCTCGCACTGTTGCTGGGGAGATTTACGCCAAGTTAAGTCAAGATCTGTCTCCCGACAACCTGCCATTTTTTGGCGCCGTTTCCGGGGAGATCTACGTCAAGTCAAGCCATACGAAATATCCATCATAAAATCTCATCTCTTGCATTATATTATTCACCATGCGCCTCTCGTTTTCCTCTCCCCCACCTCTAAAACGATTTTTGAAAAGGTTCGCCCTTTTCTTTGCCCTGTTCTTTGCCCTTCTTCCGTTCGATCTTTTGTTCGCTTCTGTTACCATGTGCCTTCTTTTTGCTTGCATCTTTGCTTGCTAAAAGTTTATGGATCCTCATCCACTTGCTAATCTTTTTAAGAGATCCAATTATGATGAACCAATTGCTAGTGAGTTTTGTGCACTAGATTATTTTTATGAAGTTTTGCTTGAAATTCTTGAATCTGAAAATTGTGATGAAGAAATTTATGAAGAGATTCAAGATAGCTACTTGAATAAAAAGCATGATTGCAATGATTTTACTACAAAAAATTGCAATTGTGTTAATGATATGCAAAACCCTAAGCTTGGGGATGCTAGTTTTGCTATGTCTACTATTTGTTGCAATGATCATGATTGGGGTGATTCTTCTTATGATCTTGAAAATTGTATTTAAGCCCCATGATGAATATGAGTTTGATAATGTTTGCAATATTATTGAAAGTGGGTTTGGAATAGTGTCAACTTTAGATCCCACATATTTGGAGTATGTTCAATCTTATGAAATTTTTAATAAAAGTGGGTTTGGAGAGGTCATAACTTTAGTTAATGTTGATCCCACTATTTTGGCTTCGCATGCATGTGGATCATGTTGAGAATATGTTATGTGATTGCTATATTGTTTAATTTTCTTATGATCCTACATGTAATGATTATGAGAGAGGAAAATATGGTTGTAGAAATTTTCATGTTACTAAATTACCTCTCTTTAGGTTGAGATTGCTATCGTCTCTTTCTTCTTCCTTGCATATGCTAGTTTTTGCATGCCTTGATAATTTGTTTGCCTATAAAATGCCTATGCATAGGAAGTATGTTAGAATTAGATGTGTTTCTCACACGTTTTATGATGCTCTCTTTGTGCTTCAATTCTTGTCTTTCATGTGAGCATCATCGAAATCTCAATGCCTAGCCAAGGGCGTTAAACAATAGCGCTTGTTGGGAGGCAACCCAATTTTATTTTTGTTATTTGTTTTTTGTTCCTATTTATTAATAAATAATTCATCTAGACTCTGGTTAGATGTGGTTTTGTGTTTAATTAGTGTTTGTGCCAAGTTAAACCTTTAGGATAGCTTACGGTGATAGTTGTGTTGATCCTGCTGAAAAACAGAAACTTTTGCGCCCAGTAAATAATTTCTAGGATTTTATTGAAACGTGCTTTTGATATGATTCTTTTTGATCTGGATTGGTGCACAAATTTATCAGGTTTTCCTAATTTTCAGAATTTTTGGAGTTACATAAGTATTTGAGAGTTACATATTACTACAGACTGTTCTGTTTTTGACAGATTCTGTTTTCTATGTGTTGTTTGCTTATTTTGATGAATCTATGGGTAGTATCGGGGGGTATGAACCATGGAAAAGTTGAATAGAGTAAATATTACGCCAATATAAATAAATAATGAGTTTGCAACAGTACCTTAAAGTGGTGATTTATTTTCTTATACTAAGGGAGCTTATAAGATTTTCTGTTGAGTTTTGTGTTATGAAGTTTTCAAGTTTTGGGTAAAGATTTGATGGATATGGAATAAGTAGTGGCAAGAGCCTAAGATTGGGGATTCCCAAGGCACCCCAAGGTAATATTCAAGGACAACCAAGAGCCTAAGCTTGGGGATTCCCCGGAAGACATCCCCTCTTTCGTCTTCGTCTATCGGTAACTTTACTTGAGGCTATATTTTTATTCACCACATGATATGTGTTTTTCTTGGAGGGTCTTGTATGATTTGAGTCTTTGATTTTTAGTTTACCACAATCATACTCGTTGTGCACACCTTTTGAAAGATACATGCATGAATCGTGATTTATTAGAATACTCTATGTGCTTCACTTACATCTTTTGAGCTAAGCAAAATTGCTCTAGTACTTCACTTATATCTTTTTAGAGCACGGCGGTGGCCTTATTTTATAAAAATTGATGAACTCTCATGCTTCACATATATTATTTTGAGAGTATTTTAACGGCATGGTAATTTTCTTTGGTTATAATTTTAGTCCTAATATGATAGGAATCCAAGATGGATATAATAAAAACTTTCATATAAAAAGTGCATTGAATACCATGAGAAGTTTGATTTTTTATGATTGTTTTGAGATATAAAGATGGTGATATTAGAGTCATGCTAGTGGAGTAATTGTGAATTTGAGAAATGTGTGTGTTGAGGTTTGTGATTCCCGTAGCATGCACATATGGTGAACCGTTATGTAACGAAGTTGGAGCATGAGGTATTTATTGATTGTCTTCCTTATGAGTGGCGGTAAGGGACGAGAGATGGTCTTTTCCTACCAATCTACCCCCCTAGGAGAATGCATGTAGTACTTCGTTTCAATGACTAATAGATTTTTGCAATAAGTATGTGAGTTCTTTATGACTAATGTTGAGTCCATGGATTATATGCACTCTCACCCTTCCACCATTTCTAGCCTCTCTTGTACCATGCAATCTTCGCCGGTACCATACACCCACCATATACCTTCCTAAAAACAGCCACCATACATACCTATTATGACATTTTCATAGCCATTCCGAGATATATTGCCATGCAACTTTCCACCCTTCCATTTATTATGACACGTTTCGTCATTGTCATATTGCTTTGCATGATCATATAGTTGACATTGTATTTGTGGCAAAGCCATCTTTCATAATTCTTTCATACATGTCACTCTTGTTTCATTGCACATCCCAGTACACCGCCGGAGGCATTCACATAGAGTCATGTTTTTGTTCTAAGTATCAAGTTGTGATTTTTTGAGTTGTAAGTAAATAGAAGTGTGATGATCATCATTATTAGGGCATTGTCCCATGTGAGGGAATAAAAAAAGAGGCCAAAGAAGCCAAAATAAAAAAAGAGGCCAAAGAAGCCAAGAAAAATAAGGAAAAAGGGGGAAAATGAGAGAAAAAGAGAGAAGGGGCAATGTTACTATCCTTTTTCCACACTTGTGCTTCAAAGTAGCACCATGATCTTCATGATAGAAAATCTCTTATTTTGTCACTTTCATATACTAGTGGGAATTTTTCATTATAGAACTTGGCTTGTATATTCCAACGATGGGCTTTCTCAAATCGCCCTAGGTCTTCATGAGCAAGCAAGTTGGATGCACACCCACTTAGTTTTTCATTTTGAGCTTTCATAAATTAATAGCTCTAGTGCATCCATGGCATGGCAATCCCTACTCACATTGATATCTATTGATGGGCATCTCCATAGCCCGTTGATACGCCTAGTTGATGTGAGACTATCTCCCTCTTTTTGTCTTCTCCACAACCAACATATTCTCTTCCACCATAGTGTTATATCCATGGCTCACGCTCATGTATTGCATGAAAGTTGAAAAAGTTTGAGAACATCAAAAGTATGAAACAATTTCTTGGCTTGTCATCGGGGTTGTGCATGACTTGAATATTTTGTGTGATGAAGATGGAGCATAGCCAGACTATATGATTTTTTAGGGATAAGCTTTCTTTGGCCATGTTATTTTGAGAGGACATAATTGCCTTGTTAGTATGTTTGAAGTATTATTATTTTTGTGTCAATATTAAACTTTTGTTTTGAATTTTATGGATCTTAACATTCATGCCACAATAAAGAGAATTACATGGATAAATATGTTAGATAGCATTCCACATTAAAAATTATATTTTTATCATTTACCTACTCGAGGACGAGCATGAATTAAGCTTGGGGATGCTTGATACATCTCCAACGTGTCTATAATTTTTTTATTGTTCCATGCTATTATATTATCTATTTTGGATGTTTTATATGCATTAATATGCTGTTTTATATTAATTTTGCAACTAACTTATTAACCTAGAGCCGAGTGCCAGTTTCTGTTTTTTGCTTGTTTTTGAGTTTCGCAGAAAAGGAATACCAAACAGAGTCCAAACAGAATAAAACTTTCGTGATGATCTTTCCTGGACCAGAAGCAAACCAGGAGACTTGGAGATGAAGTCTGAGGAGCCACAAGGCGGCCACAAGGGTGAAGGGCGTGCCCCCCCCCCCCCTGTGTTGTGGGCCCCTCGTGGGTCTCATGACCTAATTCTTTCACCCATATATACTCTTATACCCCAAAACCATCAGGGGGAGCCACGAAAACACTTTTCCACCGCCGCAACCTTCTGTACCCGTGAGATCCCATCTAGGGGCCTTTTCCGGCGTCCAGCCGGAGGGGGATTCGATCACATAGGGCTTCTACATCAACACCGTTGCCCTTCCGATGAAGCGTGATTAGTTTACCGCAGACCTATGGGTCCATAGCTAGTAGCTAGATGGCTTATTCTCTCTCTTTGATTCTCAATACCATGTTCTCCTTGATGTTCTTGGAGATCTATTCGATGCAATACTATTTTGAAGTGTGTTTGCCGAGGTCCGATGAATTGTGGATTTATGATCAGGTTATCTATGAATATTATTTGAATCTTCTCTGAATTCTTATATGCATGATTTGATATCTTTGCAAGTCTCTTCAAATTATCTGTTTAGTTTGGCCTACTAGATTGGTTTTTCATGCAATGGGAGAAGTGCTTAGCTTTGGATTCAATCTTGAAGTGTCCTTTCCCAGTGACAGTTGGGGCAGCAAGGCACATATTGTATTGTTGCCATCGAGGATAAAAAGATGGGGTTTTCATCATATTGCTTGAGTTAATTCCTCTACATCATGTCATATTACTTAATGCTTTACTCCGGTCTTTATGAACTTAATACTCTAGATGCATCCTGGATAGCGGTCGATGTGTGGAGTAATAGTAGTAGATGCAGGCAGGAGTCGGTCTACTTGACATGGACGTGATGCCTATGTTCATGATCATTGCCTTAGATATCGTCATAATTATGTGTTGTTCTATCAATTGCTTGGCAGTAATTTGTTCACCGACCGTATTATTTGCAATCTTGAGAGAAGCCACTAGTGAAACCTATGGCCACCGGGTCTCTTTTCCATCATATAAGTTCTTTTTCCATCATGTTAGTTTCCGATCTACTATTTTGCAATCTTTTACTTTCCGATCTATAAACCAAAAATACCAAAAGTATTTACTTTACCGTTTATCTATCTCTATCAGATCTCACTTTTGCAAGTAACCGTGAAGAGATTGACAACCCCTTTATCGCGTTGGGTGCAAGTTTGTTTGATTGTTTGTGTGGGTATTCGGTGACTTGTCCGTTGTCTCCTACTGGATTGATACCTTGTTTCTCAAACTGAGGGAAATACTTACTCTATGCTGCATCACCCTTTCCTCTTCAAGGGAAAAAACAATGCAAGCTCAAGAGGTAGCAGACCCGCAGGTCTACAATGAACTACTCACGCATCATTGGAGAGGCGCCAATGGACATGATGAACCCCTCCGTGATGGTGTTTAGATTGGATCTGGTGGTTCTGGAACTTGCGGCGGCTGGAATTGATTTTCGTCGTCTCCCCTAGGGTTTCTGGAATATTGGGGTATTTATAGAGCAAAGAAGCGGCGCGGGAGGCCACCGAGGTGGGCATAACCTACATTGGCACGCATGGGACCCCAGGCGCACCTTGGTAGGTTTTTCCCCCCTCGGGGCACCCCTCCGGTACTTCTTCATCCCATCTTGTGTCTTCTAGTCCAGGAAAAATCCACAAAAAGTTTCGCTGCGTTTGGACTCCGTTTGGTATTGATTTCATGCGATGTAAAAAACAAGCAGAAAACAGCAACTGGCATTGGGCACTATGTCAATAGGTTTGTACCAAAAAATGATATAAAATGATTGTGAAACATCCAAGAATGATAATATAACAGTATGGAACAATCAAAAATTATAGATACGTTGGAGACGTATCACCGCGGAAGGCAAAGAGCTGACCGGGGATAAAGGTCTTCCTAGAGCCAATGTCATCGTTGATCCGAAGATGAGCCATCAAGCCTTTGCTACCACACAATGGACCTGCATGGGCCACCAATGTCGGTGCTAAAACCGGCGGATCTTTGGTAGGGGGTCCCGAGCTGGTGGTCTTGGCTATATGGTAACAGGAAGTAGAGAAAGACACAATGCTACCAAGTCCGGGCCCTCTCGAAGAGATAAAATCCTATGTCATGCTCTCTTTGTATTGATTGTGGTGGGGTACAGAGCACAAGATATCTACCTCAAGATCATATTAATGAGTTCTAACTTGCCTCTACAGACAAAACCCCTCGGCTTATATAGGCACCAAGGATATCTAGGGTTGCAAGTATGCCGGGTACATCTAGGGACAAACTTGAACACATCAGGGACCATGGTTACATGGCCCATCCTTTAGTTGTCGGTGGGTCCTCGGCCCGGCCCATGAATAGCATGCCGATGTGGTGAGCACCCACTATTAATCCAGGGCAGTGTTATATGATCAAGTCGACATGCACTGTCGCGGGCTCCGGCCCGGTGTCGTCGGCCGACCCCGTCTCCATTGTGGGGTCATTGTCAGAGGCCTCGAAGGAGCTAGCCAGCTGATATGTCTCCAACGTATCTATTTTTTATTATTATTCCATGCTGTTATATTATCAATCTTGGATGATTTGCATTCATTACTAGCAACTTTATAACATTTTTTGGGACTAAGCTATTGACATAGTGCCTAGTGCCAGTTGCTGTTTTTTTGCTTGTTTTTTCCTTCGCAGAATATCCGTATCAAGCAAAGTCCAGATGCATCAAAACTTTTTGGAGAGTTTTTTCTGCCCAAAAGACACCCAGGAGGCCCAACATGTGCACCAGAGGGGCCCTGTGCGGCCCAATAGGCACCAGGGTGCGCCAGGGCCCCCAGGCATGCCCTAGTGGGTAGTGGGGCCCACAGGCACCCCCTCCACCACCTCTCAGCTCTATAAATACTAATATTCCAGAAACCCTAAGGAAGTCATCAAAACACAATTCTAGACACCGCAAGTTCCAGAACCGCGAGATCTAACCTAGGGGCCTTTTCCGGTACTTTGCCAGAGAGGTCAACGATCATGGAGGGGTTCTTCATCATCACCCTTGCCCCTCCGATGATGTGTGAGTAGTTTACCACAGACTTACGGGTCCGTAGGTAGTAGCTAGATGACTTATTCTCTCTTTTTGATCTTCAATACAATATCCTCCTTTATGTTCTTGGAGATCTATTTGATGTAATGACTTTTTGCGGTTTGTTTGTTGGGATCCGATGAACTGTGAGTTTATGATCAGATCTATCCATGAATATTATTCGAATCTTTGTTGAACTCTTTTATGTGTGATTGTTATAGCCTCGTATTTCTTCTCCGAAACTTTGGTTTGGTTTGGCCAACTTGATTAATTTTTCTTGCAATAGGAAGAGGTGCTTTGTGATAGGTTCGATCTTGCGGTGCTCATTCTCAGTGATAGAAGGAGACATGACATGCATGTATCATTGCCATTAAGGATAAAAAGATGGGGTATATTCCTATATGAATAGATCTTGTCTATATCATGTCAGCGTTCTTATTACATTACTTCAGTTTTTTATGAACTTAATACACTAGATGCATGTTGGATAACGGTCGATGTGTGGAGTGATAGTAGTAAATGCAGGCAGGAGTCGGTCTACTAATCTTGGATGTGATGCCTATATACACGATCATTGCCTTGGACATCGTCATAATTATTTGCTCTTCTATCAATTGCCCTACAGTAATTTGTTTACCCACTGTATGCTATTTTCTCGGGAGAAGTCACTAGTGAAATCTACGGGCCCCGGGTGTATTTCCTATCATACTGTTGCTGTGCTGCATCATCCTCTCCTCTTCGGGGGAATACCAACGCAGATACAAGCAATCACCAGCATGCCGGCCTCAGTCCACCTCGCACGGTGGCTCTGCCATGCGGCCGCAAGGGCGGCGACCTCGTGCTTCATATCCGTTGATAGGATCTCCTACAGAGCATTGCCGCTCGCAGTCATGGTGGATGTGGCGCAAGGGAGGAGAATGTGGAGCGGATATGTTGTGGTGTGCAGTTTAGGCCGGCGTGGCCGCCTTTAAATAGCGGATTCTAGTGGAGCCAAGTGTTTGGGTGTGTCAATGCGCGGCGCCGGAGTTGGTTCCTTGGCCGTCGGGCCTGCTTAATGGCATCATACAGCCAGACGGGAATTGAACGGGTGTGGTACATATCCGTCCCGTCCACTAAACTTGTCTTCGGCGTTGAATAGGCATGGACACCGGGAACGCAATGCGGCGGCGCTCTTGGCCAGCTCGCCGCTTCAATGCCCGTGCCAGAGAGAAGTCGCATCCGCTCTAGATCGGCTTCAATGCGGAGCGGCCGCTCCACGATGGCATGAATGCAGGCAACTGGCGCCGGAAGTGAACGCACGCGGCCGTGGGAGAAGAGGTTTTGATGGGTCAGGGTAGTCAGAAGCGGGCGTGGCAGTTCGAATGCGTGCACCCTTTTCCCTCACTTTGTCTTCAATTTGTGGGGAAAAACGCGTCTGAATCGACCTATGAAGCGATACAGAATCATGTTGGATGACAAAACACGTTCGAAGGTTTTGAGGATTAGCATTGAAGATGCTCTTATTGCACACGTTTGTGGCTAGTCAGGCCAGCCTTGTGCCACAAGGGTGTTAATAGTTTTACTGGGATGTCGTAAGTAATACGTTCATTATCCGATACTAGAATGCGCCTACCAATTGCCCACTTTCTAGAAGCCATCTCTCTAATATAGCGACACAAAATTGTAGCTATGGGTTAGAACTAAGATTAACGAGACACAATCGTGTGCCACCATGGTGCGTGTGGTGTGCTCGGCCTTCTAGTCATACTAGATGATGCCTTGCGCCTTCCTGCGAAAACGGCATATATGTCTATATTTATACATAATATTGAAGAACAGTGTATTTCTCTGTTTTTTGTCCATTCATCTATCCTAAGTTGTCCATAATATTGAAATAAATTAACCATCATACCACCTGTAAGTGAGAAAAAATCTATTCATTAATTGTTTCTTTGATTTTCTCGCCAGTCATTGAAACTGCCCTTAAAGTTAAAGAAAATTACCCCCACCACCCGTAAAAGTGAAAAAAAAACTCTTCATTAATTGTTTCTCTGAATTTTTCATCTGTCATCCAAACTGCCCCCTAAAGTTGAAGTAAATTACCAACATCGTCACCCGTAAAAGTGAAAAAAAAACGAGTGTGTCTCCAAATTATTCGTATGTCATAGGGCTCTCCAGTTTCATCCATCATGAGACTGAATTTTTCTTTTCCTTCTCATATACGCGTCGAGGATGTACTAAAAAAACAAAATATACGCATCAAGGATCACGTCCAACACCGATCCATTGTGAGCATGTTAGAATGCACATGTCTTATGTCCGCATGTGCACAGGTTGATGCACAAATGTTCAAATACATGTATATAAATGTAGTGTGAATATTGAAAACTTGATTTGAAGACCGTGATTTTATTATCCCATTATAACGCACGGGCCTTTTTGCCAGTTAAAACAAATGTCTAAATATGTGCTTGAAAACAACTAAAATTAATTGAAAAAGAAACAAATGTAAGATAGCTCTCAGTTTACTTTTTTAAAATAATAAAAGTAATGAAGTATGTGACAATAATGATGTATAAGAACCCACAAATGTATAAAAAAAACTTTTTTATTGAGCTTAATATGACATCATCTTTTAAGAAAAACATGAAGCATGAGTTATATATTTGTAGTTATCCTAATTCAGTAAGATTAAGACTGATTAGCATGCAACACAAAGAGTGCACTGTTTAAAATGCTATACTCTATACTATCACTTAACTAAAATAAAAGCTCTAAATAAACAGGCATGGGTACATATTTTCGTCAATTGTTATTTAAGGATAATCAATTAATGGGGAACAGAAGGATGATGTAGCCATTACAGAAAGACTATTGACAACTCTCCTGGATCATTGTAGTCATTAAAGATATGTCGAGAGGATGTGATATGCTAAAAATTACACCATTCTCTAGAAGCCTGGGGCTTATGTGTGGTTCCCAAAATAAGATTCCCCCTACCCAGCTTATTCTGACAGCTCCTAAAACTTTATTCTAGAAACCTATTAGATAAATTTTATCTAATAGGTTTCTAGAATAAAATTTTAGGTTGGGCTGCCAGAATAAGTTGTGTAGGTGGCAGACACCTATAAGCCCCAAAAGAACCATCCATGAAGTCTGATTGTTTTGAGCTTGTTTCCATAGCGCTTTATGTTCAGGCTGAGTGAATATAAGTCATGGAGAGCGTGTACTCTTTAGTGCCTATGAAGGTATATTACATCAATTTAGCTGGTCGTCGGTCGCTTGAATTTGAAATTTGGGTTAGTCGATACTTTTGGGAAGGAAGCAGCAGCCACGCGGAGCACCTAGGTCACCGACGGCGATGCTGGGGCGAATGAAGCGAGGCCTAAGGACACGAGCAAGGCCTCGGCCAAGAACATGCCATAGCCGGCGGTAGCCGTCGGAGGCGGGTAAGAAACTTGATGGTTCGGGATAGAAGGTGCAGGGCTCACTAGAAAAATCTGGTGCTTCGCCAAGGTGTCCGAGGGGCGGCATAAGAATGACTGTGGGCGTCAGTGAGGGAAGGGCGGCGAGGCCAGGCTGGCGCGGGAGCAAATTTGAGAGGAAGAATGAGAAGGCATAAGGTTGAGGAAGGCCATCTAGCCGTTGGTTTTGCATCCGACGACCGAAAATGAATCAACTAACGCAAAATAAGTTTTCATTTGGTTGACCTCTGGACTATCCGATATTATATAGTGAAATAAATGTGCTATGGATTATGTAGATGTGGAAGCAAATAAAGAAGTGTCAAAAATGGTTTAAACCAAACTGATACCACCACTATAGGAAAAATAAATAAAGCCGAGTATGAAGTATACTCGGCAAAGAGCATTTTAATCTCTGCGAAGTGTAAGGCGAGTGTTGCACTCGGCTTACAGTACTCGGCTTGATATGAATTGGCTTGGGCAATGTAAGCCAAGTGTCCTTCACGGGTACTCGGCTTATGTGTTAGCCGAGTATAAACCAGTGGCTCTCGGTAAAAAAGGCGGGATCAGGGCCGGTGCCACCTAATGGCGGTGCCATGTGGCATTTCTATAAGCTGACTAGCTATATGGCTAAGCCATGTGTCCAGCTGGCCTCGCGGCTCCTTCAGACTTTGGAATGAACGGAGCACATACCACGATATCTGAAAACAGCTGTGTCTATTCTCCTCAACTAGCTAGTTGAGTGAAATGTTATGTGATTGATTCATCGAGCACCGGGAGGTGCAAGTCTGGCCCCAGAGGTCCTCGCAAGAGAAGGATACCATTATGTAGGTTAGGGTAGGATTTTTGGTAACCATTTTGGGGTAAGAGCCATGTATCAACTGTTTTCTTATTAGTGTGCACCCTTTTAAGTTCAGCTTTTGTAATTAATCCATCAGCAGGGCAGCAGGCAAAGTATTCGGTGTCATCGGTTGTTTGAACATGACATCTGGGATGCACCTTCTGCAAGTGAAAGCCGAAACATAACAAACATACGGAAGCCGACTGTCCTTTGATCAAATCGCGTTAAGATTCAAAACAACTAATCATTTTGCATGTGATCCTAATATGGGTACGCTAAGGGGTGTGATGAGTATAGGACAATACCTTACAAATTCGAAGTGGCAAAATATTGATAATTAATTAGAGAGAAATCACAAAACTAGTGGATCGAAAGGGCGAAGAAAACTAGAGTATACAGAATGGGTAATTGGGGAAAGAAACAAAATGCAATGACTAAATATAAATGCAAATGTATAGGATTAAAAATCATTGTTTGCACTAAAAAATAGGTTTAAAAAAAGTGCATGTGTAAGCCGAGTGCCGTTTATCGAGTACTCGGCTTATATATAGCACCGTCACGGAGACGTCTGCAGCCGCCGTTATGGCCACATGATAGGAACCTTTGCCGAGCAATGGCTGTAAGCCGAGTGCCTTTCCTCCTGTATGCCGAGTATCGGTCGTGCACAGACAGCCTTTTGTGCACACACTCAGCTTACTCGTATGGAAGCCGAGTACCTATTTTTTGTTGTGTATTCTCCGGTCACTACTCGGCTTAGGTTGGTTTAAGCCGAGAATGTTTTAACACTCGACTTACACGTTAATACTCGGCAGCATGTAATTTTCCTGTAGTGCATAATACAGTACATCATTTGATTATTATTTGTATTTATTTACAAACAAGAGGTGGAGGTTATGGATGTGTGCACCGCATGATGCGGAGGGCGGGGTAAAACCTCCTTTGCGAAAAAATAAGAGATGGATGTTTCGATGTGAACATCTACATACAGAAGAATTGGCTTTGCAAAAAAGGCATAGGGAAGAATTTATTGGGATTCTGTGTCCAAGAAATAATTTATTGGGATTTTATTCCTGCTGCTTTCCTTTTCCACAAGTTTTTCTCTTCTGCATCGCCAGCACAACCACCTGTTGCAACCTCCCCATCACTTCAAATTATTACAGTTATTCAGTTGGTATCACTATCCCAATAACGACAGAGGAAGGTAATAAGTCACGTGTTTTATGCACGGTACAGAACAAGGAGCAGCAGCGACAGGGGGATCCTATCCTATTGGAAGGCCGACTGGACCACACAACTACAGAGAACCACCCACAGATTTGCTTTACAAGAATTATTGATGAGGCTTAGCTATCTGTTGGCTATGATGCTACGCCTGCAGCTGCTTCGCTGCATGGCATGGCTAGTACTGCATGTGTCCATGTCTCGCCTAGTAATATGCTGTTTTCATCCTTGTAACTCGGGCAGTAACTTTGTAACATACCGTATGCGGCCATTCTGGAGCAGTGTATCTCACCATAGTATGTCTTTGCCTTGCTTATGAGTAGTAGTACTTATATAGTAAATTGTGCCCCGGTAAAAAAATAGCAAAAGAAAAGGGAGAAGAAGCTCTATGCGAGGTTTCATACTTTCATTCTAGACATAAAATGAGTAAGAAATCACAAGAACCCAGTAATAAGGCGAATAGACCATAAGTTTGCAGTGACAAGAACCTCGATCCAGTAATATCAGAGCTTGAGAGACAGATCGATCTCCTCGGTGATGAGGTCCCGGCGAGCTGCCTCCGGCGGCGACACCCTCCTGTGCGAGGAGCTCCCCGCGGCATTGCTGGTCGGGTCCTTCCCTCCCCTGCTGCCCTCCTCGCCGGCGCCGACCCGGCCCGCGTGGCCGTGGCGGCGCGCGGCGGCCAGCTCCCGCGTGCGTTTGGCGACGCTGCGCTCGAACTTGTGGGCGTTCTGGTGGCCGCCCAGCGCTTGGGAGGAGTAGAACTTCTTGTCGCAGTAGGTGCAGGTGAAGTAGCCCAGCGGCTCCGGCGACGACGCCCGATGCAGGGAGAGGTTGAGGTCGATGTCGCACTCTCCCTCGCCGCCGTTGGACTCCATATGGCGAACGGCCGGCAGGCGGTAAAGGCGCAAAGGTGGTGCGAACGGGGGTCTCAGCAGGTGCAAACTAGCTAGCTAGCTTGTGTATTCTAGTTGTCGAGGAGAATCGATGCGTACGGCAGTGCCCCCAGTTTCCCACCCAAATGATTTAAGCGGTACAGCACAACCCTAGAAGGGAGTAGAGAGGAGGAGAGGAAGTAGGTGTACGAGGGTAGTATTGTACGCTTGTTCTAAGGAACACACGTACTGTGCAGGATCTATCAGGGTGAGAAAGAGGAAAACGATGAAAAGGACAAGAGATTTCATGTACCGATGGATCAGCCAGTAGACGAATAGGATTGCTCGCCAGCAGATTGGGGTACTGCTATCCGCTGGATCTTGGACCGAAAGCTGTGGACCTACGACAAAGAAAGAATTGTTCACCCACTGGTCTGACCGTCACCGTATGCCCCAGAGCTTGCTCAAGTATCCGCAATATTTTCACGCGAGAATTGTACAGCCACTCATCAATTAAATAGTTAGAAATATCGCAAAAAATGTTAAAAGAAAAGAAATATGTTTACTTAAGAATTATGAAACTTTGAGTGTTTGTTTCTGATTCTTGCGGTTGCTCGTCTAACCATTGAGAGATGAGGCTCACTTTGTTTTTATTTATTTTTTCTTGGATGCTGGATACACTTGTAAGACAGACTTGTCTTGATAATAGGGATGTATGTCCATGGCACTTATTTCGGAACTGAGGGAATACAAATCACCTCACTATATATGGTAGCATGTGATAGCCCACAAAGTATAGGAGACCACAACAGCCTTCGTTGGAAAGTATTTCAACCCTAATTTCTATTCGACATGATGGAAGCGAGAGAATACTTGTAAGTTTTGACAGTTGAGTTATCAATTCAACCACACCCGAAACAAGTGCTTGCTCATAGAAATTATTAGTAACAATGATAAGATGATGAATGGAGTGGTGTTTGTAGCATCAAAGTAACATAAGCAGAAAAAAACAACCGATAGTTGCAAAGTACAAGTAACTTAAAGAGAGAAACCAATAGCGTGAAAAGTAAGCACAGGGGTGGATATTGGGACGTTATATGGATGATACCAAATATGTAACATAATGATCAACTAGAATAAAATCGTTACCTCATGTTCTTGAATTATTGTAGGCACGTTAGACGGGCTTATTTTCTTTTCTTTTAACACAATACAAACACATGTGCTCACATACACTTACATACACTCGTCCTTATGAGCGCATGCACGCAAACCCTACCCATGTGAGGACCTCCGAGATACTGAGCTGCCGTAACATCTTAAGATTGACGAAGTCACCACAAGCGCCTTCGTAGTTAATGGGGACGTCTCCTCCCACTGAATGAATATTGCCAAAATGCCTGAAATAACTAAATCTTGGAAAATACAAGCGCTAGTGTCTAGAATTTGAATTCTGGTGGGATGGTTCTACCACAAGGAACCTAATCATATGAGCTACGCTCAATTCACACATGCTTATTTCTCAGAACTTGCTTTTAATTTATCTGCAGTCTTCTTCAGAAACTAAGGGTAACTAAGGTGAACTTTGGGATAGACCGGAACAATGCATTACCAACAGTGAACACATAGAATTCTCAAACTATATCTACTCCCACTGATATCCCATATTGTCACCACCGGGGCCTCTAGTTCCAAACTACAGTAGGTTCATATGACTTGCGAGTATGAAAATGAACAATAATATTACAGGGACATAAATGGTTTAGATCTAAAATTGTATTACTTGGGTCCTAGTAATAAGCATTGGGCACAAACAAAATCATAGCAAAATCAATTCTTGAACAATCATGACACTTCAGATCATTCTCCCATCAGTCCAATATATTACTTAATGTATCTCATCCAACACATGTGTCTAAATTGTATTACTCACACATGGCCTGGATTCTGGAATTGTGGAATTCTACCTCTTGTTCAGGCGAGTGTCACGGCGATGCTGGTGGTCGATGGCAGTATCTCTATCGGTTGTTTGTAGGGCCCCCAAAGGACTCAGATTGTAATATCCCTTTTCTTGGGGGCTTTTTTTGGCATAATTTCTAGGGCATGTGTCCTATCCCAGCCTGTCTAGATGATTCTGCGTCTGTGTGTATTTTGTACTCTGTTATTTTGTTAATGTAATTATTAAATTATATTGTTGGGCCTTCCAGTTCAGACTTGTTGGACGCATTGGCTGGAGCATTGATTGAGCATCTCCAATAGACGGTTCATGTGTAAAAATATCTAATTTTTGGATCTTCGAGAGCAGAAAACACTGCTCTAACAGACAATTCATATGTAAAAAAATTGGACCACCGTCATCGGAGATGTAAAATTGAAAACTTCGTGATGCAAATTTACATCACGAGATACAAGTGATGTAAAACTGTGGCCGCCCACCAAACGACCAACCGCCACTTCATTCCCCTTCCGCCTCGCGACCGCCCGCCCGCTCCCTGCCCGCCGCCGCCCGCCGCAGCTCCCCGACGCCGCCCCACCGTAGATCCAGCCCCCGCCGCCGATTCCACCCCGCCTGGCCGCCGCCTGCCGCCGCGCCGCCCCATCGCATCCGCATCCGCTCCGGCCGCCTCCGCAGCGCCCCGACCCCGTCCGCCTCCTCTCCGGTCGCCTCTGCCTCCGGTCCGTCCTCCGTCCGGCCCCGCTCCCTCCACCACCGCCCGGCCCCGCTCCGTTCGCCTCCGCTCCGTCCGCCTCCACCCGACCCCGCTCCATCCGCCTCCTCTCCGGCCGACTCCGCCTCCGCCCCGCGTCGCATGCCACCGCCCCACTCCCCGCCGGCCCCGCTTCGGCCGCCTCCGCCTCTGGTCCATCCGCCGCCCGCTCCGTCCTCCTCTGCCCCGCTCGGCTGCCACCCTGACTCGCTCCCCGATGGCGGCGAAGAAGACGCCGAATGGCAAGTCCGATTTCTCGACGCGAGGGCGAAGCCCTCCAGGAACTTCAGAGTGGAGTTCTTCGATGTTGGGCGGCGTTGGTGGCTAGGCACGTGTCCCACCGCCGATGAGGCCGCGCATGCTTACGACGTGGTGGTGTGGCGTGCCGGACAGCCAAAGACGGACCTCAACTTCCCATAGGTCGAGACCCAAGCGGTGGCGGAGTGGTTCGTGCCGCAGGGCATCCGAATGGAGGAGATGCCAACGAAGAAGGCGAAGAAGAGACCAGCGGTTGTCGTCGCTCCCGGCGAGAGCGACGAGACGATGATGGCTCGGTTTGCGTGAGAGCATCCGCAGTACGTCTAGGCCGATCTGGAGCACTACTGGAAGCGCGACGTCGAGGCGAAAAATAAGGGGGTGAAGAAGGAGGACGAGGCCGGCCCCTCGACTGCGGTGACTCCAAGGAGGAGGACGAGGGGTGCGATGACCCGACCAAGGACGAGTTCTGGGAGCAGTTCCGCAGCTCTGACGACGAGGAGTAGTTTCATCTATTAGTTCAAATAAGTAGTAGTTGAATTTATGTATGAAATTATGTTGAATTTCATGTTTGAACTATGTTGAGATGAAGTAGTAGTTGGTCGTTTTAATCTTCATTTTGGACCATTTGTTGGAGTTGCTCTTTTATTTACATCTCTGTTTTAGACCATCTGTTGGAGTTGAGTCTTTTTTTGAAGATGTAAAAAGCACTTTTGATGCTTCAAATTTGGATCATCACCGGTTTGGACCACCAAAATATACATCATCTATTGGAGATGCTCCAATATATGAGATTTCTAAAAAAAAAACTTAGCCACAATGCGGCAAACAGTGTCCTCCTTTTTTTTGTGCGGGGAGGCAAACAGTGGCCTCAACACTTCCTGCACCTCAAATCATGGGTCACAAGCATCATGCGTTCTTGCCCTTTTATGACTAACTTTTCTTTCGTTACCAACATGCCTGTTCACATTTGTACTTCTCAAGTTACATCGATGCAGTTGAGACAGGAATGAGACCAAAATAAAACTAAAAGAATGCAACAGCCGTACATCAACTATTTTCTGCATTGCTCAGGTGGGACATGAGGACATTCGAAGATCCCATAGGGCACGCGGAGTATCTTGATCATGATTAGTTACTCGGACTCATATAAAATTACCATGGCCATCTGAAAGTTCTCCTGGAAGCTGGTCCGCTGTGTTGAGATTATGATACCAGGGAAAACAGTTAAAAGTCTTGATCGTCAAACAGTGCATATTGTCTAAAGCAAGCACTGTTGATCAACATATGCTCATGTTTCGAAGATGTAGCCCACATTATTGTGGTTGCGCACAATGATCTGCAAGGACATGCACAGCGCGGGAACTCTCTTTAATTGCGATTAAAATTCAGAAACGCGAGGGGAACCTAAATCAGCAAGACAAAAATGAGGTTTTTACGGTGAAATCTTTCTATATGAATTTGATTAATTTTGGCCCAATCTTAAAACCCTTGCATATTTAGAAAATTAAGGTTAATTTTTATGTGGTTTGTCCACAAGCAAGTAATACTCATCAAGGACAACTTAATCAAGAGGCGATGGGTAGGTAGTTCACGTTGTTGTTTTTGTGATCATGATGAAACAATACAACATTTATTTCTTAAATCCTCGCTCGCCAAATTGCTTTGGAGAACGATTCATATAGCCTTCAACATTAATCCTTCAATTGACATTGAGTCATTATTTGGAACGTGGTTAGCTGGGGTTGAACACATTACTGCGGCTCGTATTTGAATTGGAATATGTGCGCTTTTGTGAGCTATATGAAACTGTAGGAATGATTTGGTCTTTAACAAACAACACAATTTAACTTTCTTGCAGGTCATCTTCAGATCTACCGCATGGAACCGTACGTGGTCCTGAGCCTTTGGTTACTGGGTGCAACCAAGTGGGAGATGGTAGCACGGGCTATATTCACCCGGTGGACTCGCACCCGCAGAACTCCTCTCCGCCTCGGCGACTCCTGCCACCCCCCCCCCCCTCCGGCCGCCCGGCTTGCTCCCCCCCCCAGTTCGCGTCTACCCCCTGCTCTCGCCTCCTCCCCTCTCGCCGCATCGCCCCATGCCGCGGGAGTGGAATGACCCCGCCCCCCGGGACAAGAGGAAGGCGGTGGAGCTCCAATGGGAGCCTGCCCGCCCCTCCCCTGACGGCATCCGGCGCGAAGAGGAGCTCCGACGGGAGCTCCGCGACCGCCGCCGTTCCCCCGCCCGTCGCGAGGACCGCGGCAGGTCCCGGTCGCCTCGGGCTTCGTCGGGTGATTGGCGCTCCCACCGGCGCTCTCCGTTGCCGCCCCCTCGTAGGGGCCGCTCTCCATCCCCCTCCCGCGCGGCTCGGCTCAGCCCCTCCCGCCCCAAGGACGGGATCCTCCCCACTCCGGAGCCGCGCCGCTATGTGCCGCCCCATGCTTCGGCCCCCGGGGGTGTGGCCCCGGCTCCTGCGCCTGGTGGAGGCCCCGCCCGCGGTCGGTCCGGACCTGCCAAGAAGAAGAAGCGGCGCGGCGTTCGCGGCGCGCCTCCCGTGCCCCCTCCCGCAGGTCCGGGATCCTCCACCACTCCCGGCCCCGTCTCCGGTCTCCCTCGCCCCCCCGCTTCAACTGTGGGGTGAGGGGGCACTCGCAAGTCAACTGCGTCAACCCCCAGTGCTGCTACCTCTGCAAGGATCCCGGCCACCCCGCCCTCCTTTGTCCGGATAGACCGGTGGTCTCGGAGCTCATGATGTATGGGCATGGGATCGAGGGGTTGGGTTTCTTCCACCTCGAGGTCCCTGACGCCCCTCCGCCGTCTCCTTCCCTTCAGGCGATTGTCACGGTCGTCGATGGCGTGGCATCCCCGGAGATGATTGAGGCTGAGCACCATCTCTACCGTCACCAGTGGGACTGGGTGGTCACCCCCTCCGCCGGTCACATCTTCTCTGTCGTCTTCCCCGACTCCGTCAGCTACGGCTACGCGACGCGTACTGGCCAGATCACTCTCGCCCTCAACCAGCTGGTTGTCGAGATCTTCGAGCTGGTCCTCGACGCTCAGGCGGTGGCCGTCCTCGACACCGCCTGGATCCTCATCTCCGGCCTCCCTGATATTGCGCGGTCCGAGCTCGTCATCCGCCAGATGTCCCGTCTCTTTGGCAAGGTGGTGGCGGTTGATGAGCTCTCTATTCGCAAGGAGGAGGAGGTCCGGGTCAAGGTCAAGTGCCTCGACTCCTCCAAGCTTCGCACCTCAGTTCGCGTCTTCTTCAATGACCAGGGCTTCGACCTCAAGTTCACCCCCGAGCCTCCCAACCACGTTGGGCGTCCCCGCTCCTTCGACGCCGGCCCCCAGGTGGCAACCCGGGGGCCGGTGGGGACTACCACGGCCGTCACCGCTCCCGGTCCCACCGCTCGGATGAGGAGGGGGCGTTCGAGGACTCCCGCTCCCCTTCCCCCTCGCCTCGTCCACCTGCCGCGGGGGGCAAGGGCCGCCAGGCCGTTCCTCTCCCTCCGCTAGGTGGCCCTTCGCTCGCGGCGGCGTCTCCCTCCGAGGGGAGCGACATCTCCAGTGTGGGCATGGTGGTCTGTCCAGCCTCCTCCCCGTGCTCCCCCGCCTCGTCCCCTCCTACCGAGCAGGACTCGGTGGCCCTGCCCCTCGGCGCCCCCCTGATGCGCCGGCGGCGCCCGCGGAGGGGGAAATGCCGCCTGTGGTGGATCCCACCTCCCCGGCCGCCGGTCTCCCCGCCGCCTCGTCTCCTCCATGGCTAGGGGATGCCCCGCCCTTGCCTCCGCCGCGGGATGCCCCAGCTCCTGTCCATGTGACCCTCCTCGCGCCACCTCCTCCGCCGGCTGCGTCGCCACCTCCTGCGCCACTCCTCCTCGGATGTTCTGGGCCTGTTCAGCTGGCCTCTCCCTCGCCCTCTCTGACGGGGGAGGGTGCGGCTCGCGTGCTTACTCCGATGGCGGCCCAGCCCCCTCCCCCCGTTCAGCCGCCTACTCCCGTCGCGGTAGGTCGACCTCCTTCCCGGTGGTTGCCTCCCGCCGGAGTGCGCGGCTGGATGCTGCCCACCCTGAGGGCAGCCCGGCTCTGCCCATCCCCGAGCGGGCGGAGCTCCGCGCTGCCGCCCGTAACTTGGAGCCAGGTACGCCCCCCGTTCCCCCCTCTGTTTCGTCTTATTCCTTCTCTGCGCTTGAGTCCATTCCTTTGGGGAACCTCGCCAAAGTGGCCTCCGACTCCGTGATCATCTTCAGAGGGGAGGCTGGCCCCCCTTTAGTCCAGATCGCGGCCATCAGAGCTCGTGAGATCCTTGATGAGAAGCTCGCGGAGGCCCGTGCAGCCCTCCTTTACCTCTGGCCGCCTCTGCGGTAGGGGTGTCTCCCACCCCGCCTGGTCCGCGGCGGACGATGCTCCCTTCTCCGGCGGCTGGGGCGGAGATCCATGGCCGTACTCGCTCCCGCACTGCGGCTCTTCGCGCGCAAAGCGCTTCTCGTGTTCTGGGGTCAAGCAGCCCCCCGATGGCTCCTTAATGTGAGTCCTCTTCTGGAACATCCGCGGCTTCGGCCATGATGGTCGTCGCCGCCAACTTGTGGAGTACATGCGGGATGAGCACATCGACATCGTTGCCGTTCAGGAGACCCTGCGTCGCGACTTCTCGCTCCCTGAGCTCGACCGTTTGAGCTCCCACCTCTTTGCGTGGCACTGGCTCCCTTCTAGTGGGAGCTCAGGCCACCCGGGTGGCATCCTTTTAGGTGTGAAAGATGCCACCTTCGAGGTGGGCAGCATGGATCGGGGGGAATTCTTCGTCAGCATGGAATTATTCGAGAGATCTCTCAACTTCAAGTGGGAGATCATCATTGTCTACGGGCCTGCCGACCATAGTCTGTCGGCCGCCTTCCTTGAGGAGCTCCACCGGAAGATCTCGGCTGCCTCCCTCCTCGTGGTAGTGGGTGGCGACTTTAACCTGCTCTGCGTGGCGGAAGACAAGAGCAATGACAATGTCTGCTTTGCCCGGATGCAGTTGTTTAATGACTTCATTGCTGACCTCGCCCTCCGGGAGATTGATAGGATTGGTGCCCGGTTCACCTGGACCAATCGGCAAGCCTCCCCGACCCAGTCCATCTTGGACAGGGTCTTAGTGTCCCCGGAGTGGGACCTCCGTTTCTCCCTAGCCTCTCTCCGCGCCATCACTAGGATTGGCTCGGATCATGTCCCCCTTCTTCTCTCCTCCGCGGACGACCGTCCGCCGATCCCCCCTCGTTTCCGCTTTGAGACCTTCTGGCTCTCCCAGTCTGGATTTACCGACGCCGTCTGCGCGCGGTGGATCGAGGCTCGGGCCCACCCCCACCCTCGGCCCCCCTCGGCCCCCCTCGGCTATTGACGCGTGGCACTTCTGTGCGAAACGTGGCAGGCAGTTTATGAAGGGGTGGGGGGCCAACCTTGGCCGCGACGCCAGGGAGAGTAAGAAGGCGCTGCTTACCGCGATCCAGGCCCTTGACCTTAGGGCCGACGTGGTGGGTCTCTTTCCGGACGAGTGGTTGTCCCGCTATGACCTCGAAGACCAACTCTCCGTGATCTACACCGATGAGGAGGCTTATTGGCGCCTTCGGGGCGCGCAGAAATGGGTCCTGAAGGGTGACGCGAATACTGCATACTTCCAGGCTATCGCCAACGGCCGCCGTAGACGCAACACCATCCCCCTTCTCTGGGATGGGGAGACCCTCCTCCAGGACCCCCGCGACATCCGGACCCATGTCAACGGCTTCTATAGGTCCCTTTTCTCTGCCGCTCCTCGGAGTGGCATCTCCCTCGCCCCTGATTGTTGGGCCGGCCTCCAGCTAGTGTCCAACGCGGAGAACACGGCCTTGACGGCCCCCTTCTCTGAGCAGGAGGTCTGGGAGGCTATCAAGGGTATGAATGCTTCTTCTGCTCCGGGCCCGGATGGACTCCCAGTCATTTTCTTCCAGACCTTCTGGAACGTGATTAAACCAGAAGTCATGGCCATCTTCGAGGAATTCTTTGTTGGCTCTATTGACCTGGGGCGCCTCAACTACGGGATCATCTCTCTCATCCCCAAGGTCCCTGGGGCGTCCGACATCCGCCAGTTCCGGCCGATCACGGTCATTAATGTGATCTTCCGGATCCTGGCCAAAGGGTACGCCAATAGGGTGACCCTGCTTGCTGACCGGATAACCCACCCTAACTAGTCGGCCTTCATTAAGGGCTGATATATCCTAGATGGAGTCCTGGTCCTTCATGAAGTCCTTCATGAGGTCCGGGTCAAACACCTTAAGGCGGTCTTTCTGAAGATTGATTTCCACAAAGCCTACAACTCTGTTAGCTGGACCTTCCTCAGGGAAGTCCTTCTTCGGAAGGGCTTTGATGACCGATGGATCACTAGAGTCATGCAAATGGTCTCTTGCGGTCGCACGGCGGTTAACATCAACGGCGAGATTGGTCCTTTCTTCCCTACCCTTTGTGGGGTGCGCCAAGGCGACCCCTTCTCCCCGTTCCTATTCAATATGGTAGTGGACGCTCTTGCCTCCATCCTTGATAAGGCAAAAGCCGCTAGCCACATCCGCGGGATTACCCCACACCTTTCTGGGGGCTCGGGGATCTCCATCCTCCAGTATGCTAACAACACGATCATTATGGTCGAAGGCTCGGAGGTGGACATCGCCAACCTCAAGTTCCTCCTTCTCTGCTTCCAACAGATGTCGGGCCTCAAGATCAACTTTGAGAAGAGTGATGTCATGGTTATGGGATATTCCCCCTCCGAGTCTATGGCCATCGCCAACAAACTTAATTGCCGCCTGGGCTCTTTCCCCACCTCCTACATGGGGACACACATTAGCGACTTGTGACTCTCCGTCGCGGACCTGCGGCCCTCCGTGACTAAGCTCCAATCCCGTTGCGAGCCCTGGCAGGGGGGATGGCTATCTAAGGCGGCCCGGACTATTCTCATCAACTATTCCCTCTCCAGTCTCCTTCTGTTCCTTATGAGTTTCTACAGCCTCCATGAATCTCTCCACAAGGAGATCGCCAAAATTCAGTCCCGCTTCTACTGGGCTAGCGAGCATGATAAGCAGAAGTACCACATGGTCAGCTGGCCTGACATCTGCAAGCCCAGGGAGCAAGGTGGTCTGGGCATCATGTGCTCTAAAAGGATGAATATTGCCCTTCTCTCCCGTTGGCTCTGGCGCATCGCCCAGGGTCAAGGTGGCCTCTGGCTCGACATTATCCAGAATAAATACCTGCGGGGTCAGCCCCTAGCCTTCTGCCAGAAATCGGGCGGCTCTCAGTTCTGGCAGTCTATTGTCCAGCTTCTCCCGGTGCTCCGCATTGGGACCTCCATCTCGGTGGGATCCGGCCTCTCGACGCTTTTCTGGTTTGATCGTTGGGCCGGAGATGCTCCCTTTGCGGCCCGCTTCCCCGCCCTCTTCTCTATCTCCGTCGACCCCACGATTTCGGTCAATAGGGCCCTTCTTGACTTAGGGCGCCTTGCTTTCCGTCGGCCTTTTGGGCCGGCGGAATCCGCCGCCTGGCGTGAGCTGCTTGATTGCGTTGCGTTGCATGAGCCATTGGTGGATGGCAGACCGGACCTTGTGCGGTGGCGTCTGGATCCATCGGGCTTGTTCTCCACCAAGTCGCTGTACCCGGCCATTGCCCCATCCTCCGCTCCCCTCCCCCTATCGATGGTGTGGTCTCCGCGTTCCCCTGAAGATCCGCATATTCATGTGGCAGTGGATTCGCGGCCGGGTCCCGTCTGGAGTGGAGGTCTGCAAGCGCAATGGCCCGGGCACCGGTATCTGCCCGCTCTGTGGAGTCCCTGAAGACTCGAACCACATCTTCTTCTCCTGCGTCTCCGCCCAGTTCCTCTAGAGCTGCTTTCGCGAGGTGGTCGGTGGTAGTTGGTGCCACACCAATTTCCCGGACCTTTTTGCTGAACTCCAGTTGTCCCCCGCGTCCTCTCGCCAGATTAGGTGGCTTGAGGTTGGCGTTCTCGCCTGGACTCTTTGGACCGTTCACAATAAGCTTGTGATTCAGCACGCTCCCCTTCGTCGCGCTACTGACTCTCTCTACAAATTCTCGGGTTTCTTGCAGCTTTGGCGGCCGCTTAGCCGCCCCCCGGACCGTGACGCCATCTCCGCCTTCATCGCCGACATCCGTTCGATGGCCGTCCGCCTGTCGCCGCCGCCCCCGCCGCCTCCGCCGGATCCTGATTAGACGCCTTGTGTTTGGTGTGTGGGTGTTGTTTTTCTTTTCCTTTTGGGCTTGTTGAGCTGTGCCCTCAACAGAACCTATGTACTTTGTCGTGAGTCTTGGGTGGGTGGGTGTGGACTTGCTTCGGTTTGTATGCTCTGTGGCGATTTGCTTTATTTATAAAGCGGGGCGAAAGCCTTTTTTGGTATATTCACCCGGTTCGGATTGCGGTCTCATAACAGGAAAGGAGTCTAGGAAGTTTATCCTTCATATTGTCATACCGGTGGTGATTGTTAGCCTGTTTTTTCACTTTTATTTATTTGCTTCGTTCCGTTTGCAAGCTTTAATACTTTTAAGACTTTATGATACTTCATGGTTTGTTTAATAAAATAGCTGCATGCATCATCATGATGCAGAGCCAGGGGCACGCCTCCATTTAAAAAAAAATATAAGGCATGTCGCTTTGGTCTGCCGTTAAGGTGTCGCAACTTCAAAACTATGCCTTGATACCCCGGAGCTAAATATAACTGCCAGCACCTTGTGGCCTTGCTGCTGGAATAGTGCCTCGATTGCGTGCACAGTTGCACGTGAGAAGTTGGTGAAGCTTCAATTTCCGTGGAACAAAATAACGGTAACATCTCGTTTGTACGAACACATGAATTTATTAGCTTTCATTGTATTTTATTTCTGTATATGGTCATTGACGATCTGGCTTGCAGTACTACATAAGTGGGCCAGAACATATCAACGTCGATTTTGGTTCCGAGTATATCACTGCAAGAAATACAACGCGGAAATGGTTTGCAGTTTGAACATCCAGTTTATAAGTTATTTCGGTTTGAAAGTTTAATAACCCTACAAATTAATAAATACATTGAAAAGCAACGAGCACAAACCGCCCAATCCCCGCTGCTAAGCTCCTGCGCCCCTTATGTATGACACATGGCAAGTGAGGAACGTAATCACCGGATCTCTTCTTTTCAAAACGGAGAAATATCCTCAGCATCTGCATCAAAGCGATGCATACATCCATCTTATTATTATTGCACAGAACCAAACAAAACAAATACATGGGTCAATCAAAAGCCACCTTCCTGACAACTACTCTCGCTACACCTACAATCTTGGTAACTTGCCTTGACCGCATATCAACACACTACATTTATTTCGGTGGCCTCAACATGCCGCCCACTGGCAGGCCAGGAGAACCAATGGGTCTAGCTTGAACCTTTGCACGCACCGCATGCACACGCTCTAGGGTCATCAGCCACCATCTTTCGCCGTCCCACCTTCAGGAGTCATCAACGTATCCACCTCATCATGCCATACTGTTGTCCACGTCACCGCGACCGTCAGACAACAGCACCATCCTGCACGTATCCATCGACACGCACCTGTCGACGAAACTCTGCTACACCATGCCGCCGAGATCAGCATTCGGCCTTGCGGTAGATGTAACACCGTTCCTTCTATTGTCCCCTCCAACCAGCACATGCTCCAAAACGATGCCCCGGGGAAGGAGAACGACACCAAAGGAGGCGCCATCGTCCGATCCGGTAGACCCAGATCTAGGGTTTCCCCCGGAACATCCCGGTCAAGATAATGTGACCTGCAACAATGATGCCTCGAGAAAGAAATGACATCAGAGACGCTGCTGTCATCCGCCAAGACCACAGTCAGGCGCGATTTTCATCGGAGCTACGTCGTCCCCATCTCGTGGCTCGCTGGAACCGCACATAGCCTCGTCATGAAGACGTATGCCGCCATTGGTACTTCGGGAGAGATCCTCCATCCCCTCACCGGACCCCTGATCGCGCCACTAGCCATCCACGTGAGGAAACAATGACAGATCTGGGTGGGATCCAGATCTGTGGCCGCCGTCATGCCCACCATCGCCAAAGAACCCGCCGGTCCCAGGCGGCCATGGGAGCTAGCACCGCCGCCGCACGACCAGGGACGCCGCCCTGGCCGATGCACGCATGCTCCCCAATGGCACCACCCCAGCTGCTCCATGGAGATCGCCGCTTCATCCATCACCCCAGCACTTCGGCACCAGGCCCGCCACCACCGCGCCCTACGCCGGTGACAACAGCTTAAGGGAGGGGCGTCCTGAGGATCCGCTGCTGGTGGTGCCCTGGCAGCGCCCTGGGGAGGCATCACGATTGGTTGTGTCGGGAGAGGAAGAGGTACATAACAAATTTATTCTCCTGTTTTAGGAATTACTCCCTCTGTCCGAACATATTTGAACCCATAGAATTTTGAATTTTGGCCAAAACTTTGACAAACAAAATATGATGTTTGCTATAAAAGCCATACCATTGAATACCTCTTTCAAATATAATCCAATGCTATAGTTTTGTGGGAGGTAACTCATGTCTTGTTTGTTAAGTTTATTACCAATCTTACAACATTTCGAGTGGGCCTTATATATTCGACCGGAGGAGTAGTATTCTTTTTTCCATTTTAGGATGACGCTTGGACGATAAGTGGCAAGACATGCACTCTTTCTTTCTTTTTGACAGAACTACATAAGGCATGAGCTCTACTTTATGAAACTTTGTATTTTTTTTATCATATGGTGGCTTTAAACCACCACAAAGCTCATGCATGTATGTTCTCCCGTAGGTGAAGCAAATCAATCTAAATGCATGTCATCACCAAGAATTTCTCAACTTTAGGACTTCAAAAATATTTTATCATTCAAATTTTGCCCATGATTGACGAATACTTGTTTGCACCGGCTTGACTGTGACATGATTTTCAAAACTAGATACATATTGACATGTTCTGATGATCTTTATTAGTATGTATTGTCCGTAAATCCAATTCGGCTCTTGGGAGTATATGTTCATGTGCATCAAAAAATTTGCAAACATCACAAAATATAGAAAAAAAGATGGGTTTATTGTCACACTCAAATGCTACCTTTAAATTTTTAGGAGGAAAAGCTTAAGCATTTTGACCTACGCAAAAAAAAGTCAAATGACAAGTGTTACCACTACTAGAAAAAGGCCTACTAGTGGCGCACCAGTTTTGCCTACTAATGGCGCACTATGGTGCACCACTAGTACCACGCCACTAGTATTATATACTAATGGCGCACCAGGGAGTGCGCCATTACTGACCCTTAGGTGCTCCACTGGTATTCCCTCTAGGTGCGCCACTAATAGCCTTATAGGTGCGCCACTAGTAATAAAGGATGGTGCGCCACTAATAAGGGCTGAAATGCGCCACTAGTAATGTATTTGGAAAAAAAATCCAAATTTACAGAAAACAACCTATAACGAAAAATAATTTAAAAAAATATGAAATAGAATCATAATTTTTGTTATAGTAAGAATATTACAATGTCTTTACAAGTACCAAATAAAAGAAAAATTACAAAGAAATGAAAGGAAATTCTAAAACTAATCTTCGAGTAATCTTTTCTTCTTTTTCTTTACTTTATCCCTGCAAAGAATGATAGAAATATGTGAGAATGAACATTGCAGAGAAGTGAAATTGAGCAATTATTTGCATCCGACATCGAAGATCTAAGATAGCTTGAATCATAGACATGGGTCATTTCATGAAGCCAAGAGTCTATGCCATTCAGGATGCACAGTTCCCTGTCAGAAGAACTTAATTATTCAGTAAACACAGTCCTAAGCTTTTTACATGAGATAAAACATAAGGTACATGCTTGACCTAAGCTACGACCACGCTAATCCTGCTAACAACACACATGCAACTAGCTAATCAAGATTACTACTAACATAATTCAACAAAAAGAGTAACAGGTGATGCATCAAAAGGAATCTGGCCAGATCCGATCACATTAGACGAGCCTAGGTGTGTGGATCCAAAACAAAGTGTGCTAATCTTTGATAAATGAAAGTTAAGGTTAATAATCTAAACTTTAATATTCTGAACTTCGTTACAGTTTAGCCCAAGGAGAGATGCTCTATTCCTAAGAAATTAACTATTTAGTGACATAAACGTTGTGATTGATGTGATGATGAAGGAGTTTAAGTTCTGTACCTCATGCATTGTGCCACCGTCCAGTGCGGCTCGCTGTGCCGTAGGGTCCTCATCTCGACAGTGTGTGCATTTTGAAATGAGAATGTGTTCTATTCTAGAACCATAACTGAATTCTTCAGCTCCAACGGTTTGATTAAAGCAAGTATAAGCTCCCTCCCTGCACAAAACAAATGAAGGAAGCATACGGTACATCGTTAGCATGTGATTATCATGAAGTACACTATAGTTGTAATAATCCTATATAATTATAAAGTAAATCCCCACCGAACATTTTTCCTGCCCTCACAGCCTACCACATCAGCAAATTACTAACTTCTTTTAGTTGTTCAAAGATGCAAACCATCACTTATATACGTGCAAAGTTCTGAGGACATTGTTTAACCAATAGTAAAATATGTACTTACATTGTTGCTTCTGAGGACATGGAGTAATAAGCTATAATAAAGTTGCAAAATTATGAGAAGAATAAGAGTAGCAAGTAAAAAACAGGAGCCGCGATACCTTTCAGGGTATTTTGATCTGAAAGCATCCAATAAGGGACCTCCATGTTCTCTCAACATGTATGTCAGCCACTCACGAAACCTTGACTCAGAAGTAAAATTCAGTAAAACACCTACACATGTTCTACTGCAACTAGGACATCCTAAGCAGTACATAGATTCCTATATACCTAAGCAACTACTGAATCGATCTAAACATCTAAAAATTCAGAGCATGAACCCTAGGCTAGTGGCAGTTCAATACAGAATGCAGAAGCAGAGCAGAGAGAGAAGAAGGAGGATTACCTGGAGATCTCGATGCAGAAGGAGCGTCGATGTAGTGAAGAGGCGAGGAAGTGAAGGCGTAGCACCATAGTACCATCCATGGCGGAACCCTCTGTTGCACCAGCAAACGACACCAGCCACGGAGGGCACCACAGCGCCGAACGGCGGCACCAGAGACGCCAGCACCACCAGTGTATACAAAAAAAAGTTAGGGCTTGCAAACAGGTCATGCTTCTACTCTTCCTTTAATACAAATATACAATGTTTACAAATATATTACAAAAGTAGTTTTTAAAAATCCTAATTTTTATTGCTTTAATACAAATACAATGTTTACAATATATTACAAAAGCAATAAAGCCCCAAAGTCAAAATAGGGCATATTCTTATACATGAGACTAGAAGCGAGCCTTCTCAAATCCTTGCTCCTTGCTCCTCACAGGCATTTCGCCCTCCAAACCACCGACTTGAAGAACCTGCAAAAGAGTAGTAGCAGCATTGGCAGATCAAATCTCCAAAACCAGGTAGTATTGCTTCAAGTATCATGCGGCATATTCTTCATGATCAATATGAATTCTTATAACTAACCAATACCGTTGTTGCCAAATGGCTAAGTCTACTGCCTACTGCCAATGCATAATTAGCACACACAAGGATTTTATTGAGTGAAACAAAATTACCATCCATACTTCCTCTACTGCCTACACATCCAACAGGATAAAAAGAAACATTTTTCAGCAAAATCGAGTTAAATAGATGGATGAAGCTGGTATCTCACGAGCCTGTACATCGTGAGTAATAAGTACTACACACATCGTGAGCTGGGTTTCTCAGTATCTCAGTTTCCTTCCGACGAGTACAAACTAGTAATGGGATGTACTACGTACCAACTAGAACCACTGGTCATCAGGGGAACACGAGGCGCCTATCTGCTTCGAGAACTAATTATCAACAAAGGTTTCAGATGTTCAGCCCGTCATCTCCTAGTATAGTAGTAGTAGGCAAATTAATTAATTCACTAGCAGTTTTTGAGCATGGTCCTATGATCCTCCTGACGAAAGATAGATTGATACACTAATGAGCAAATCAAATTCGGGAGGGAGAGGAATAAAACTCACAGCCAGGTAGATTCCTCACCGCCCACCTCACAGTCACACCTCGCTGCCGGGCAGATTCCCCATGGTCGCCGCCCCCACCCTCTCACCCTTCACCTCCACCTCCCCGCGCGCAACCGCACTGATGCGTCGTCGCCCAAGCAGAACAACCACGTAGAGGAAGCCACCCCCTCCTCTCCCGGCGGGGTGTAGCGCTGCAGCCGTTGATCTGGGAGCCGCCTGGCCGTGGCCGCGGGGATCCCTGCCCGATGGAGGACGGGGACAAGAGCTGGAGATGGGGGAGAAGGAGATGTGGAGAGGGAAGGGGAGGGCCGGCTAGCCACTAGGTGGGCGGAGAACGGCGGCGGAGGAGGATGAAGACGACCGCTAGGTGGGCGGAGAACGGCGGCTTTGGCAGAAGAAGAGAACAGACACGGACGCCTCCACCAGCACGGACACGGCATCCAAATGCGAGGTCCCGTCTGGCCTAGGGTTTTGTGGCGGCGCGCTTGAGGCTCGATTGGAGGCGTGTCCGTGAGGGAATCTGTAGGGGGGCGGCGTCGGAGCTTCCCCAGACGGTGGCGAGGTTCGGAGGGCTGGTAGGCGGCGGGGCGGAGGTGGGGCGAGGCTGGGTCTCGCACGAGCTCAGGGACAAAGGGGGATTCGGGAGAGGACTGGGAGGCGGATGGGGTAGGAGAGGTCTAGGGCCGGCAGCGGAAGGAGGGCTGCGGTGGCCGGCCGGCTGCGTAGGTGAGGGGACGTGGTGGCCGGCGGCTGTTGGTGGAGTTGAGGAATCGTGAGAGGGAGATCGAGCTATGCGGTGGATAGGTGAGAGGGGAAAAGAAAAGAAAAAGGCGGGTCGGTCGGTGCAGCACATAGCAATGGCGCATCACGGGGTGGTGCGCTGTTGCTAGCCAAAAATGCCCACCTCCCCTGGCTTACCAATGACGCACCTTTGCCAGGTGCGCCATTGCTACCTAAAATAGCAATGTCGCACTTGACAAAGGTGCGCCATTGGTAAGCCTGTGGAAGGGGGTGGACCCGGGGAAAAATAGCAATGGCGCATTGGATTAACGGTGCGCCACTACTAAAATATAACAATGGCGCACCTGTTTTTGGTGCGCCACTGCTATATAGTAGTGGCGCACCATCACCATAGTGCGTCATTAATAGGAATATTGGCTATAGCCATTTTTCTAGTAGTGTACCTGCAAATATTACAATTAAATTTCTTTTTTTACCAACAGAGCACAACTATCCTGTTTCGCAGGAAGATTGTCAAACACTCGTGTTACACTAACAAGAACATGTACACAAAAAATCAGATTTTTTTAAATTTTATTTACTATTTATTTTGATTTTCCTGTTTATCCAAGAGCTTATGCAGACCAAAAACAAAATTGCCATCCCATAATTGCCAGGTTATATTCACTTGCTTATTAGGTTAAGCGGGTTATGGGTACTTGGTTACCAGGTTACTAAATTCCAGTCCTACACATGCAACACATGTATGAAACTACTTTTATAAGTTACTTATTGGGTCACATTTTAGTACTCATTCCCTGCACTTCCATAACAATGCAATGCCTAAATATTGTAGATTATCATAACTGCCAAATTGTGGCCACCAAGTTAGAAAACATATTTGTTTTGTAAAATTCTAGACATTTTTGTGAAGTTGTAATGATTTTTTTCCTTACCTATTTAGATTTGATTTGTTGCAGTTGCATACTTTTATGCAATAACACTTTGTTTTCTGTGTAAATGAATTTATAATTATTCACTAATTTTAATTCGATAATTTTTTGTATTCATGGAAATTGCACTTTCATTTATGCACTCCACTTTTTATGTGTGTAATTGCACTTAATTGGTGAGGCACAAAAATGGTTAAAAGTTTCATTAAGTTCAACCACCTAGATCCTAAACACTTGTAAATTATTTCTGGTAACTGTTCACGAGTAGCATGGTAATGGTGCTCTACTAACATGATTGCCATGATATTATAATCTGGTACCTAGTGGCAACAAACACCTAATAAATTATATCATATTTAAAACTGTCATTCAGGGAACATACGTTGAACACATGGCACTAAACGGATTAAGTTTGGAAGACAAATCATTTTGAATTTTCAGATTCAGCGATTAATTCCCATTATATATGTAACTCACTCTCTCTGTCTCCTATGAAGTAACAGTGTGGGCTCTTATTTGGCTTATACCTAAATCCGTAATGGGTTGGCACACACTATGCAACCAACCTTTTGCACTTTACCCTCATCTCATACTAAATGCTTAAACCATATGGTTAGTTGTTTTGAAACCCTTGCCCTTCGATGTTGGTGGTGCTCTTACCCCCTATGAAATATTGGACTGTTATTTCATACTAGCACAATGCTCATGTGTTGTCATCATGATCGCAATTATATTTATAATTTTTGGCCTCGCGAAGGAGAAAGTATCGCTCAAGCTTGGGGGAGGCTTAAGTCAATGTTATATTCATGCCCCAATCATGAGCTTTCAAGAGAAATAATTATTCAAAACTTTTATGCTCGGCTTTCTCTCAACAATCGCACCATGCTTGATACTTCTTGTGCTGGGTCTTTTATGATGAAGACTATTGAATTCAAATGGGATTTATTGGAAAGAATTAAACGCAACTTTGAAGATTGGGATTCCGATGATGGTAAGGAGTCAGGTATGACACCTAAGTTTGATTGTGTTAAATCTTTTATGGATACCGATGCTTTTCATGGATTTAGCACTAAATATGGACTTGACTCTGAGATAGTAACTTCTTTCTGTGAATCATTTGCTACTCATGTTGATCTCCCTAAGGAGAAGTGGTTTAAATATAATCCTCCTACAGAAGTAAAAGTAGTTTCACCTATTACAGTTGAATAAAAGACTATCACTTATAATGATCCTATTGTTCCTTCCACTTATATTGAGAAACCACCTTTCCTTGTTAGGATATAGGATCATGCTAAAGCTTCAACTTTGGTTCGTAAGAGTAACACTAGAACATATACACCCCCTGAGCAAACTAAAGTTGAACCTAGTATTGCTATGGTTAAAGATCTCTTGGCTGATAATATTGATGGGCATGTTATTTATTTCTGTGAACAAGCTGCTAGAATCGCTAGACCCGATCTAAGAAACATAGACCTGTTGTAGGCATGCCTGTTATTTCTGTTAAAATAGGGGATGATTGTTATCATGGCTTATGTGATATGGGTGCTAGTGTTAGCGCAATACCTTATTCCTTATATGAAGAAATTATGCATGATATTGCACCTTCTGAGGTAGAAGAAATTGATGTCACAATTAAGCTTGCCAATAGAGATACTATTTCACCAATTGGGATTGTTAGAGATGTTGAAGTCTTGTGTGGGAAAGTTAAATATCCTGCTGATTTTCTTGTTCTTGGTTCCCCACAACATGACTTTTGTCCCATTATATTTGGTAGACCCTTCTTGAATACTGTTAATGCTAAGATAGATTGCGAAAAGGATGTTGTTACTATTGGTTTGGGAGATATGTCTCATGAGTTTAATTTTGCTAAGTTTCGTAGACAACCCCATGATAAAGAATTGCCTAGTAAGGATGAAATTATTGGTCTTGCTTCTATTGCCATGCCTCCTAAAGATCCTTTAGAACAATATTTGCTAGACCATGAAAATTATATGTTTATGAATGAAAGAAGGGAAATAGATGAAGTATTCTTTAAACAGGGACCTATTTTGAAACATGACTTGCCTGTTGATATCTTAGGGGATCCTCCACCACCCAAGGGTGATCCTGTGTTTGAGCTTAAATCATTACCTGATACTCTTAAATATGCTTATCTTGATGAAAAGAAGATATATTCTGTTATTATTAGTGCTAACCTTTCAGAGCAGGAAGAGGAAAGATTATTGAAAACTTAGAAGAAGCACCGTGCTGCTATTGGATATACTCTTGATGATCTTAAGGGCATTAGTCCCACTCTATGCCAACACAAAATAAAGTTGGAGGAAGACGCCAAACCAGTCATTGATCATCAACAACGATTAAATCCTAAGATGAAGGAAGTGGTAAGAAAAGAAAGACTAAAGCTCCTCGAGGCAGGTATAATTTATCCCGTTGCTGATAGTCAGTGGGTAAGTCCTGTCCACTGTGTCCCTAAGAAGGGAGGTATTTCTGTCATTCCTAATGATAAAGATGAATTGATCCCACAAAGAATTATTACAGGTTATAGGATGGTAATTGATTTCTGCAAATTAAATAAATCTACTAAAAAAGATCATTACCCTTTACCTTTTATTGATCAAATGCTAGAAAGACTATCCAAACATACACAATTTTGCTTTCTAGATGGTTACTCTGGTTTCTCTCAAATACCTGTGTCAGCGGAGGATCAAGAAAAGACCACTTTTACTTGCCCTTTCGGTACCTTTGCTTACAGACGTATGCCTTTTGGTTTATGTAATGCACCTGCTACCTTTCAAATATGCATGATGGCTATATTCTCTGACTTTTGTGAAAAGATTTGTGAGGTATTCATGGATGATTTCTCCGTTTATGGATCCTCTTTTGATGATTACTTGAGAAACCTTGCTCGAGTTTTGCAGAGATGTGAAGATAATAGTCTCGTCTTGAATTGGGAACAGTGCCACTTTAGGGTTAATGAAGGCATTGTCTTGGGGCATAAAATTTCTGAGAAAGGTATTGAAGTTGATAAGGCTAAAGTTGATGCTATTGAAAAGATGCCATGTCCCAAGGACATTAAAGGTATAAGAAGTTTTCTTGGTCATGCTGGTTTTTATAGGAGGTTCATTAAGGACTTCTCTAAAATCTCTAGGCCTCTGCAAAAAGATATTCCTTTTGTCTTTGATGATGATTGTGTAGAAGCATTTGAAATACTTAAGAAAGCTTTGATTTCTGCACCTATTGTTCAGCCACCTGATTAGAATTTACCCTTTGAAATTATATGCGATGCTAGTGATTATGTTGTAGGTGCTGTTCTAGGACAAAGAGTTGATAAGAAACTAAATGTTATTCAATATGCTAGTAAAACTCTAGACACTGCCCAGAGAAATTATGCTACTACTGAAAAAGAATTCTTAGTAGTTGTATTTGCGTGTGATAAGTTCAGACCTTATATTGTTGATTCTAAAGTAACTATTCCCACTGATCATGATGCTATTAAATATCTTATGGAAAAGAAAGATGCTAAACCTAGACTTATTAGATGGGTTCTCTTGCTACAAGAATTTGATTTGCATATTATTGATAGAAAGGGTGCTGAGAACCCCGTTGCAGACAACTTGTCTAGGTTAGAGAATGTTCTTGATGACCCACTACCTATTGATGATACCTTTCCTGATGAACAATTAGCTGTCATAAATGCTTCTCGTACTGCTCCATGGTATGCTGATTATGCTAATTACATTGTTGCTAAATTTATACCACCTAGTTTCACATACCAGCAAAAGAAAAAGTTCTTCTATGATTTAAGACATTACTTCTGGGATGACCCACACCTTTATAAAGAAGGAGTAAATGGTGTTATCAGACGTTGTGTACCTGACCATGAACAGGAACAGATCCTATGCAAGTGTCACTCCGAGGCATATGGAGGACACCACACTGGAGATAGAACTGCACATAAGGTATTGCAATCCGGTTTTTATTGGCCTACTATCTTCAAAGATGCCCGTAAGTTTGTCTTATCTTGTGATGAATGTCAAAGAATTGGTAATATTAGTAGACGTCAAGAAATGCCTATGAATTATTCTCTTGTTATTGAACAATTTGATGTTTGGGGCTTTGATTATATGGGACCGTTTCCTGCCTCTAATGGATATACACATATTTTAGTTGTTGTTGATTATGTTACTAAGTGGGTAGAATCTATTCCAACTAGTAGTGCTGATCATAACACCTCTATTAAGATGCTTAAAGAAGTTATTTTCCGAGGTTTGGAGTCCCTAGATACTTAATGACTGATGGTGGTTCACATTTTATTCTTGGTGCTTTTCGTAAAATGCTTGCTAAGTATGATGTTAGTCATAGAATTGCATCTCCTTATCACCCACAGTCTAGTGGTCAAGTAGAATTGAGTAATAGAGAGCTCAAATTAATTTTGCAAAAGATTGTTAATAGATCTAGAAGGAATTGGTCCAATAAACTTGATAATGCATTATGGGCCTATAGAACTGCATATAAGAATCCTATGGGTATGCATCCATATAAAATGGTTTATGGAAAATCATGTCACTTACCTCTCGAACTTGAACATAAGGCATATTGGGCCATTAAAGAGCTCAATTATGATTTCAAACTTGCCGGTGAGAAGAGGTTATTTGACATTAGCTCACTTGATGAATGGAGAACCCAAGCCTATGAGAATGCCAAACTGTTTAAAGAAAAAGTTAAAGATGGCATGTCAAAAGGATACAAAAGCGCGAGTTTAATGTAGGTGATTATGTATTGCTATTCAACTCCCGTTTAAGATTTTTTGCAGGAAAACTTCTCTCTAAATGGGAAGGCCCTTACGTTATCGAGGATGTATACCGTTCCAGTGCCATAAAAATCAACAACTTAGAAGGCACAAATCCAAAGGTGGTGAACGGTCAAAGAATCAAACATTACATCTCAGGTAATCCTATAAATGTTGAAACTAATATTATTGAAACCATAACCCCGGAGGAATACATAAGAGAAACTTTCCAGAACATTTCAGACTCCAAAAAGGAATGGGTATGTGGTATGGTAAGTAAACCGACTCCAAAATAGTTCTAATAGCAATTTTTCTCCGTTTTGGAATATTTAAGAAAATAGGAAAATAAGTAGTCCGGGAAGGACACGAGGCATCCACGAGGGTGGAGGGCGCGCCCTACCCCCTGGGTGCGCCCCCTGCCTCGTGGGCACCTTGTGCGCTCTCCGGACTCTGTTTTCTTGCACGATACTTCTTTCGGTCGGTAAAAATTCATTATATAATCTCTCGAAGGTTTTGTCACGCCCAATATGCGACCCTATCCAAAAGGAACTCGAAGGTCCCACCAAGGATAGACCCGCATATTGAAACGCTTTTGCAAGGTGGATATCATTACATGAACATTACATAATAGATGGGGATACATACCAGAGGCATACAATGCCACATGAATACAACATCAATTCTTCATACATAAGAGCCACATCCGACTACGGATGAAACACAAACAGAAACTCAAACGACATCCACCCTGCTAGCCCAGGTTGCCGACCTGGAACCTATCCCCTGATCGAAGAAGCAGAAGAAGAACTCAACGCACACAAGCATCGCTCTCGCGTCATGATCATCGCACAACCTGTACCTGCAACTGTTGTTGTAGTAATCTGTGAGCCACGAGGACTCAGCAATCCCATTACCATGGGTATCAAGACTAGCAAAGCTTAAAGGGAAAGGAAGGGGTAAAGTGGTGAGGCTGCAGCAGCGACTAAGCATATATGGTGGCTAACATACGCAAGTAAGAGCGAGAAGAGAGCAAGCGGAACGGTCGTGAAGCTAGCAATGATCAAGAAGTGATCCTGAACTCCTACTTACGTCAAACATAACCCAAAAACTGTGTTCACTTCCCGGACTCCGCCGAAAAGAGACCATCACGGCTACACACACGGTTGATGCGTTTTAATTCGGATCTGGTGTCAAGTTATCTACAACCGGATATTAACAAATTCCCATCTGCCTATAACCGCAGGCACGACTTTCGAAAGATTATACCCTGCAGGGGTGTCCCAACTTAGCCCATGATAAGCTCTCGCGATCAACGAAGGATATACCTTCTCCTAGGAAGACCCGATCAGACTCGGAATCCCGGTTTACAAGACATTTCGACAATGGTAAAACAAGACCAGCAAAGCCGCCCGATGCGCCGACAATCCCGATAGGAGCTGCGCATATCTCGTTCTCAGGGCAACACCGGATGAGACTAGCTACGAGTAAAACCAACCCTCAAGTTTCCCCGAGGTGGCCCCACAGGCAGCTCAGTTCGGACCAACACTTAGACAAGCACTGGCCCGGGGGGGCTATAATAAAGATGACCCTTGAGAGAGAGACTCCCAGGGGAAAAGTAGGAGGTGGTGAGGCAAATGGTAAAACCAAGGTTGGGTCTTGCTGGAGGAGTTTTATTCAAAGCGAACTGTCAAGGGGGTCCCATAAATCACCCAACCGCGTAAGGAACGCAAAATCTGGGAACATAACACCGGTAAGACGGAAACTAGGGCGGAAAGAGTGGAACAAAACATCAGGCATAAGGCCGAGTCTTCCACCCTTTACCAAGTATATAGATGCATTAATAATATAAGAGATATTGTGATATCCCAACATAATCCTGGCCACCATGGAGAAATCTTCAACTTCACCTGCAACTAGCAACGCTATAAGAGGGCTGAGCAAAGCGGTAACATAGCCAAACAATGGTTTGCTAGGAAGAGTGTCAAAGGTTAGAGGTTCATGTAAATTTGGGATGGCTTGAAGAACAAGTGATAGGTAGCGCAACATAGCGATAGAATGAAACAACTAGCATAGCAATGATAGTAGTGAGATCCAGGGTAGTGGTCATCTTGCCTGAAATCCCGCTAGGAAGAAGAACGAGTCCATGAAGAAGATGAATCCACGAAGACGAACCAAGCATAGACGAACGAATCCTCACGATCGCAACGATACGGGAACTATCGAGAAGAAGCACACAACATGCATGGTAAACACACCACACATATACAAGACATGATGCACAACCAAGCATGATGCATGACAAGGCTACATGAAGCTACTCATGGCAAGAGATGATGCAAACAATAACAACACATCAAAGCAAGTTTAAATGAGGCCGGGAACAACATATAACAATTCCGGTAAGTCCTCATATGCATATTTCGAAATTGGTCCAGATCTGAACAAACCTTATGTTCAAGTTGTTAAACATCAAGTTAAGTTACACCAAGATGATCTACACGAGATTCTAGTCAAGTTACATATAAAGTTCACTTAGTTCGGGGCTACGGCCTAGAAGATATGAGCAAAACAAGTTAAACATGGCATTGATGCAAAATGCACTCAAACATCAAGAAAACACCTCAAAACATGGATGCAACATGATAATATGAAACTACATGCAAAACTAAGCAAGTTTCATATAGAGCACACTCAAAAGGGAGCAACGGTTCAACACACACACATGAAACAAGTTATAACAACAATCTGTCCAAAACAGCAACTAGGCATATTGCAAGCATCAAAACAATAAGCTACAACATCTCAACATGAAAACAAAAGACATGAGCATGATGTACAGGTAAAGCATAACAAAACATGAACACTGAGCTATCTCCAGAAATCACTAGAACATGCTCAAACACACATAGCAAGATTGCAAGTAATAACAATTCAGACTTTGCAGAATTAACATCAGGTTGCAATGTTTAGAGCTATCAAACAACATGTTACAGGAACTTAACATGGCAAACAAAGGCATTTCATGAATCTACTAAACCCATAGATCAAAAGTCCCTTACTGACCATGAGCCAAAAAGGATCAGAAAATATGATGGCACCCATGTAAACATAGCAAGTTATAATACAGATTCAAACATGGCAGAAACAGAATTATGAAGGCATGTTGGTGAGCTTGAACCACTCACCACAGAGCAATACATGGCATGGCAAGGCAACCAACAGTAAGAAGACATGTTTTTGAAGCTATGCATGGCAAGAGCAAGCTCATAGGGTGCATGGATCACTTGCAACAATCATGGCAAAAACTGAACTTAATGTTAACAGGCTGACAGCAACATTATATAGCAACTTTGGAGCAAGATATGAACAAGCTACAGCAAGCTATAATTGCAACCAGGGGCATTAATGGATAGAGCATGACATGTAGAACAAAACATATTTAGTGAACATCTCCAGATTATGCATAGAATGATTTGTAGAAGCAGGTTTACATAGCATCGCGAAATAACAGATTCAGCCTAGCAAAACAGCAACAGCAAGTACCCTACTTCACAAGCTCGATTCACTCACCACAAGTCATTTCATGACAAGATAAGCATAGCATCAGCAAGAAGACATGTTTGTGAAACAAACCAAGGCAAGAACAAGTTCATAGCATGCAAGGATCAACTACAACAACCTTGGCAAAATTGAATAACATGTAAACAATCTGCCAGGAAACATTTTGAAGCACAAGTAGAGCACAAAAATGACATGCTAGACTACTCCATAATTGCAAACACCGGCATGAATGGATAGAGGAAAACCATATGTTCAAAACATTCTTACCGAAGTATCTCAAAATATGCATGGATCTCTCTGTAGCATCATGTTTACATGGCATCAAAATAACAGCAGAACAGGGACTAAAATCAGCAACATCACGATGCCTAGTTTGCATGCTTGTGCTAGTCACCACATTTATCACAAAAATACATGGTAAGCACCTATGTAAAGAAGACATGGCATAGTTCAAAACACATGTAGACATCAACCTCATAGGATGCACACATCAATCATGGCAAAAATGACAAAAGAGCATGTTATAACAGATTCAGCAGAATAACATCATGAAGCACTCTTGCAACGATCAGGCATCAAGATGAGCTCAAATGAACATGATGAAATGGAATGAAATAAGTACTCGTTGAGACGAACAATTTGACATATTACACGCACAAAACGGAGTTACGGATGCAGAGATATGATGCGATGAACATGGCATGATAATAACAAACTATCAGGGACTTGGACGAAAAAAACGGGGTCAACCTCCGAATCTGGATCTGCACGGATTCGAGGCGGCCGGAGATGCTCGCCGGAGTCGGGGAAGAAGATGGCCGGAGAGGCTCGGGGTCGCCGGATCCGGGCCGGACCTGCCCGGATCTGGCGCAGGGCGGCGCGGATGAAGACGGAGGAGGCCGGCGCGGCGGGCGCGGACGACGCGCGGCGGCGAGCCACGGGTGGCTCCGGCGGTGAGCTCGCCGGCGGGAGGCGGAGCACAGGGCGAGGCCGGCACGGCGAGGGGCGCCTGCGGGCGCGGCGACGACGAGGGGAGCCGGGGAAGCGGAGGCGGGGCGGCGAGCGGGCGGTGGAGGACGGCGCCGGCGGGCGGCGTTGCGGGGTTGCCGGCGGGCGGATTCGGCGGCCGGAGGCGAGGCGCGCCGGCGGCGGGACGGAGGTGCGCGGGGCGCGGGAGGCGCGCGGCCAGCGCGCAACGGCGAACGGGCCGGGCGGGCCTGATCCGGGCTCGCCGGGCCGCGGCGGCGTGTGGCGGCGGAGATGCCACGTGGCAGGCGGGGATTGGTCGGAGGGCGGCGGCGGACATGTCCAGCCCCAGTCGGACGCGTCCGGCGGCGGGATGGGGAGGTAGGCTAGTGTTCATCCGGGATTTTCATCCGCGAATTTGGACGGGAGGCACATATTTATAGCTAGAGGGAGTTTGGAGAGTCCAAATGAGGAGCGGTTTTCGCCCACACGATCGTGATCGAACGACCGAGAGCATGGAGGGGAGTTTGGATGGGTTTTGGGCCACTTTGGAGGGGTTGTTGGGCTGCACACAAAAGAGGCTTTATGGTTACCCGGTTAACCGTTGGAGTACCAAACGGCATCCAAATGGAACGAAACTTGACAGGCGGTCTACTAGTGGTGTACCAAGGCCGCTTGGCAAGACTCGGTCCATTCTGAGAAAGTTTAACACCCGCTCACAACAAGAGACAAAAGGGGAACGCCGGAGGGCATAGGAGTGCCGGATTGCAAAACGGACAACAGGGAAAATGCTCGGATGCATGAGACAAACACGTATGCAAAATGAAATGCATAAGATGACATGATAAAATGCAACACGCAATCAAACGACATGGCAAAGACAGCGAAAAACTGGCGGACACCTGGCGTAACGAATCCGGGGCGTTACAGGTTTTGACCACTGTATCACGCAAAAATCCTCTGCCTTTGTTTCAAGTTGTTTTTCTGACAGATCTAGAGCACCATGACGTCTTCAAGCGCCCCCAAGGACATGTTTTTCGAGAGGGTCATCAACCCCTACCTCGCGGAGGTCCTGCATCACCCTCAAACCATTGAGATGCGTGAGGGGGTGCTGCACATCCGTGATGTGGAGGGACCAAGGAGTACCGGAAGTGTGGAGACAAAGCTCGAGACAATGGAACAACAAGTTTTCAAGTGCCAAGGGATGGTGGAACGCGGACTCAACGCCAACCAGATGATGATCGCGGAGTTCACCAACAACCACAAGCTGGACGCCAAGAACATTGAGGAAACCATCTTCAAGCTTCATGAGAAAATCGAGCACCTCCAAGCCCAGTTCTATGACCTGCAAAACCAAAATAGTGAGTATGAATATAGATTCAAGAGGATGAGTTTGGCTGCAGATTTGAGGATTTCGGAGACTCGATCGTCCTTCTATGATGGTGATCCTATGCCTTGGAAGATGGACGACAAGCCCACATCATCAACAACTCCATCATCACCACCTCCGAGGACATAATCACATGGGTATGGGCACTCCCCTTGGCAACTACCAAGCTTGGGGGAGGTGCCCCAGTATCGTATCACCATCACACTCCTATCTTTACCGTTTTACTTAGTTCGATCCTTTTGTTAATATCTTGATATAGTAGAATAAAGTTTTGGTATGAATTAGTTTCGAGTTTTGCTTTGTGATCCCTCTATGTAATCGAGTCCGTGAGCTTTATATAATAAAGATTAGTGCTGAGTCAAGGGCTTTGCTATCTTGCTATGATCTTGAGGAAATAAAAGAATAAAAAGAAATAAAAGAGTTCATGTTGATCTTATGGATAGTAATGACTTCACATATAGAGAGTATGATGATTAAAAGTTGTTGAGAGTTGGCAAACGTAGTTTTGGTCATCGTTGCAATTAATAGGAAGTAATAAAGAAAGAGAGGTTTTCACATATAAATACACTATCTTGGACATCTTTTATGATTGTGAGCACTCATTAAAGTATGACATGCTAAAGAGTTGATGTTTGACAAGGAAGACAACGTAATGGGTTATGTTTTCTCACATCTCAGTTAAAGTATATTGTCATGGATCATTCAAACATGTTGAGCATGCCTTTCCCCCTCATGCTAGCCAAATTCCTTGCACCAAGTAGAGATACTACTTGTGCTTCCAAATATCCTTAAACCCAGTTTTGCCATGAGAGTCCACCATACCTACCTATGGATTGAGTAAGATCCTTCAAGTAAGTTTTCATGTTGCATGCAATACAAATTGCTCTCTAAATATGTATGACTTATTAGTGTGGAGAAAATAAGCTTTATACGATCTTGTGATATGGAAGTAATAAAAGTGACGGACTGCATAATAAAGGTTCATATCGCAAGTGGCAATATAAAGTGACATTCTTTTGCATTAAGATTTCGTGCATCCAACCCTAAAAGCACATGACAACCTCTGCTTCCCTCTGCGAAGGGCCTATCTTTTACATTATGCAAGAGTCAAGGTGATCTTCACCATTCCTTTTTACATCTTATCCTTTGGCAAGCACCTCGTGTTGGAAAGATCCTGATATATATATCCAATTGGATGTAAGTTAGCATGAACTATTATTGTTGACATTACCCTTGAGGTAAAAGGTTGGGAGGCAACACAATAAGCCCCTATATTTCTCTGTGTCTGATTAAAACTCCATAACCATAAGTATTGCTTGAGTGTTAGCAATTGTGAAAGACTAAATGATAGTTGAGTATGTGGACTTGCTGAAAAGCTCTTCTGTTGACTCTTTCCTATGTTATGATAAATTGTAATTGCTTTAGTGACTGAGATTATAGTTTGTTAGTTTTCAATGAAGTTTCTGAATCATACTTGACATTGTGAATAGATTGTTACTTGAGCATAAGAAATCATATGACAATATATATATATATATATATATGTTGCTGTTATAAGAATGATCATGATGCCCTCATGTCCATATTTTATTTTTATTGACACCTCAATCTCTAAACATGTGGACATATTTATCGATATCGGCTTCCGCTTGAGGACAAGTAAGGTCTAAGCTTGGGGGAGTTGATTGCTACGCCTTGAGCTTGCGTTGGTTTTCCTTAAAGAGGAGAGGGTGATGCAACAATAGTAGCGTAAGTATTTCCCTTAGTTTTCGAGAACCAAGGTATCAATCCAGTAGGAGGCTCCTCAAAAGTCCCACACACCTACACAAACAAACAAGAACCTCGCAACCAACGCAATAAAGGGGTTGTCAATCCCTTCACGGTAAATTGCAAAAGTGAGATCTGATAGAGATATATGATAAGATAAATATTTTTGGTATTTTTATGATATAGATGGAAAAGTAAAGATGTAAATAAAAGTAGATGGGAAACTTATATGATAAAAGATAGACCCGGGGGCCATAGGTTTCACTAGTGGCTTCTCTCAAGATAGCATAAGTATTACGGTGGGTGAACAAATTACTGTCAAGCAATTGATAGAAAAGCGCATAGTTATGAGATTATCTAGGCATGATCATGTATATAGGAATCACGTCCGTGACAAGTAGATCGAAACGATTCTGCATCTACTACTATTACTCCACACATCAACCAACTCCTACCTGCATCTAGAGTATTAAGTTCATAAGAATAGAGTAACACATTAAGAAAGATGACATGATGTAGAGGGATAAACTCATGCAATATGATATAAACCCCATCTTTTTATCCTTGATGGCAACAATACAATACATGCCTTGCTGCCCCTGCTGTCACTGGGAAAGGACACCGCAAGATTGAACCCAAAGCTAAGCACTTCTCTCATTGCAAGAAAGATCAATCTAGTAGGCCAGACCAAACTGATAATTTGAAGAGACTTGCAAAGATAACTTAATCACACATAAAAGAATTCAGAGGAGATTCAAATATTTCTCATAGATAAACTTGATCATAAACCCACAATTCATCGGATCTCGACAAACACACCGCAAAAAGAGTTACATTGAATAGATCTCCAAGAAGATCGAGGAGAACTTGGTATTGAGATTCAAAGAGAGAAAGAAGCCATCTAGCTAATAACTATGGACCCGAAGGTCTGTGGTAAACTACACATAACTCATCGGAGAGGCCTTGGAGATGATGTAGAGGCCCTCCATGGTCGATTCCCCCTCCGCCGGAGCACCGGCAAAGGCTCCAAGATGGGATATCGCGGATATAGAAGGTTGCGGCGGTGGAATTAGGTTTTCGTGGTGCTCCTGGATGTTTTCAGGGTATGTGGGTATATATAGGAGGAAGAAGTAGGTCGGTGGACGTTCGAGGCGCCCACGAGGGTGGGGGACTCGCCCACCCCCAGGGAGCACGCCGGGCACCCTCGTTGCTGTTGGGGAACGTAGTAATTTCAAAAAAATTCCTACGCACACGCAAGATCATGGTGATGCATAGCAACGAGAGGGGAGAGTATTGTCCATGTACCCTCGTAGACCGAAAGAGGAAGCGTTATGACAACGCGGTTGATTTAGTCGTACGTCTTCACGATCCGACCGATCCAAGTACCGAACGTACGACACCTCCGAGTTCAGCACACGTTCAGCTCGATGACGATCCCCGGACTCTGATCCAGCAGGGTGTCGGGGATGAGTTCCGTCAGCACGACGGCGTGGTGACGATGATGATGTTCTACCGACGCAGGGCTTCGCCTAAGCACTGCAACGATATGACTGAGGTGGAATATGGTGGAGGGGGGCACCGCACACGGCTAAGGAATGATCATGAAGATCAAGTTGTGTTTTCTGGCGTGCCCCCTGCCCCCATATATAAAGGAGCAAGGGGGGAGACCGGCCAGCCCTTGGGGCGCGCCAAGGAGGGGGGAGTCCTCCTAGTAGGAGTAGGACTCTCCTTTCATAGTCCAACTAGGAAGGGGGAAGGGGAAAGGAAAGAGGGGGAGAGGGAGAGGGAAAGAGGGCCCCCCCCCTCCCTAGTCCAATTCGGACTCCCCATGGGAGGGGGCACACCACCTCCTTGGCTGCTGCCCTCTCTCTCCCCTCAGGCCCACTAAGGCCCAATACTTCCCCGGGGGGTTCCGGTAACCCTTCCGACACTCCGGTTTTCTCCGAAATCACCCGGAACACTTCCCGTGTCTGAATAAAGTCGTCTAATATATCAATCTTTATGTCTCGACCATTTTGAGACTCCTCGTCATGTCCGTGATCACATCCGGGACTCCGAACAACTTTCGGTACATCAAAGCATATAAACTCATAATGAAACTGTCATCGTAACTTTAAGCGTGCGGACCCTACGGGTTCAAGAACTATGTAGACATGACCTAGAACTGTTTCCGGTCAATAAACAATAGCAGAACCTGGATGCTCATATTGGCTCCCACATATTCTATGAAGATCTTTATCAGTCAGACCGCATAACAACATACGTTGTTCCCTTTGTCATCGGTATCTTACTTGCCCGAGATTCGATCGTCGGTATCTCAATACCTAGTTCAATCTCGTTACCGACAAGTCTCTTTACTCGTTCCGTAATACATCATCTCACAACTAACTCATTAGTTGCAAGGCTTAAGTGATGTGCATTAGCGAGAGGGCCCAGAGATACCTCTCCGACAATCGGAGTGACAAATCCTAATCTCGAAATACGCCAACCCGACATGTACCTTTGGAGACACCTGTAGAGCTCCTTTATAATCACCCAGTTACGTTGTGATGTTTGGTAGCACACAAAGTGTTCCTCCGGTAAACAGGAGTTGCATAATCTTATAGTCATAGGAACATGTATAAGTCATGAAGAAAGCAATAGCAACATACTAAACGATCAAGTGCTAAGATAACGGAATGGGTCAAGTCAATCACATCATTCTCCTAATGATGTGATCCCGTTAATCAAATGACAACTCTTTGTCCATGGCTAGGAAACATAACCATCTTTGATTAATGAGCTAGTCAAGTGGAGGCATACTAGTGACACTTAGTTTGTTTATGTATTCACACATGTATCATGTTTCCGGTTAATACAATTCTAGCATGAATAATAAACATTTATCATGAAATAAGGAAATAAATAATAACTTTATTATTGCCTCTAGGACATATTTCCTTCAGTCTCCCACTTGCATTAGAGTCAATAATCTAGTTCACATCATCATGTGATTCAACACCAATATTCACATTTGTATGTGATTAATACCCATAGTTCACATCATCATGTGATTAACACCCAAAGGGTTTACTAGAGTCAATAATCTAGTTCACATTGCTATGTGATTAACACCCAAAGGGTTTACTAGAGTCAATAATCTAGTTCACATTGCTATGTGATTAACACCCAAAGAGTACTAAGGTATGGTCATGTTTTGCTCATGAGAGAAGTTTAGTCAACAGGTCTATCACATTCAGAGCCATATGTATTTTGCAAATATTCTATGTCTATAATGCTCTGCACGGAGCTACTCTAGCTAATTGCTCCCACTTTCAATATGTATCCAGATTGAGACTTAGAGTTATCTGGATCAGTGTAAAAGCTTGCGTCAATGTAACTCCTTACGACGAACTCTTTTATCACCTCCATAATCGAGAAACATATCCTTATTCCACAAAGGATAATTTTGACCAATGTCCAATGATCTACTCCTAGATCACTATTGTACTCCCTCGCCAAACCAGGGGAGAGTATACAATAGGTCTGGTCCATAGCATGGCATACTTTTATAGAACATGCATAGGGAATGACTTTCATTCTCTTTCTATTTTCTGCCATGGTCGGGATTTGAGTCTTACTCAATTTCATACCTTTGCAACACAGGCAAGAACTCTTTGTTTGACTGTTCCATTTTGAACTACTTCAAAATCTTGTCAAGGTATATACTCATTGAAAATCTTATCAAGCGTCTTGATCTATCTCAATAGATCTTGATGCTCAATATGTAAGTAGCTTTACTGAGGTATTTCTTTTAAAGAACTCCTTTCAGACACTTCTTTTATGCTTTCCAGAAAAATTCTACATCATTTCTGATCAACAAAAGGTAGTAGTGCTCCCGCTCACTTTATTGTAAATACAAGCTTCACTGCAAGTCTGTATAAAATTATATGCTTTGATCAACTTATCAAAGCGTATATTCCAACTCCGAGATGCTTGCACCAGTCCATAGATGGATCACTGGAGCTTGCACAATTTTTTAGCACCTTTGGGATTGACAAAACCTTCTGGTTTCATCATATACAACACTTCTTTAAAAAATCCATTAAGGAATGCAGTTCTGACATCCATTTGCCAGATTTCATAAAATGTGGCAATTGCTAATATGATTCGGACAGACTTTAAGCATCGATACGAGTGAGAAAATCTCATCGTATTCAACACTTTGAACTTGTCGAAAACCTTTTGTAACAAGTCGAGCTTTGTAGATAGTGACACTACTATCAGTGTCCGTCTTCCTCTTGAAGATCCATTTATTTTCTATGGCTTGCCGATCATTGGGCAAGTCAACCAAAGTCCACACTTTGTTCTCATACATGGATCCCATCTCAGATTTCATGGCCTCAAGCCATTTCGCGGAACCTGGGCTCATCATCGCTTCCTCATAGATCGTAGGTTCATCATGGTCTAGTAACATGATTTCCAGAACATGATTACCGTACCACTCTGGTGCGGATCTTACTCTGGAAGACCTACGAGGTTTGGTAGCAACTTCATCTGAAGTTTCATGATCATCATCATTAACTTCCTCACTAATTGGTGTAGGCATCACTGGAACTGATTTCTGTGATGAACTACTTTCCAATAAGGGAGAAGGTACAATTACCTCATCAAGTTCTACTTTCCTCCCACTCACTTCTTTCGAGAGAAACTCCTTCTCTAGAATGGATCCATCTTAGCAACGAATAACTTGCCTTCGGATCTGTGATAGAAGGTGTACCCAATAGTTACCTTTGGGTATTCTATGAAGACGCACTTCTCCGACTTGGGTTCTAGCTTATTAGGTGAAAACTTTTTCACATAAGCATCGCAGCCCCAAACTTTATGAAACGACAACTTTGGTTTCTCGCCAAACCACAGTTCATAAGGCGTCATCTCAACGGATTTTGATGGTGCCCTATTTAAAGTGAATGCAGTTGTCTCTAATGCATAACCCCAAAATGATAGTGGTAAATCGGTAAGAGACATCATAGATTGCACTATATCCAATAAAATGCGGTTAGACGTTCGGACACACCATAACGCTGTGGTGTTCCATGTGGCGTGAGCTGTGAAACTATTCCACATTGTTTTATATGAAGGCCAAACTCGTAACTCAAATATTCTTCTCCATGATCAAATCGTAGAAACTTTATTTTCTTGTTACGATGATTCTCCACTTCACTTTGAAATTCTTTAATTTTTTCAAATATTTCAGACTTGTGTTTTCATTAAGTAGATATACTCATATCTGCTCAAATCATCTCATGAAGGTCAGAAAAATAACGATACCTGCCACGAGCATCAACACTCATTGGACCGCATACATCGTTATGTATTATTTCCAATAAGTCACTAGCCCGTTCCATTGTTCTGGAGAACGGAGTTTTAGTCATCTTGCCCTAAAGGCACGGTTCGCAAGCATCAAATGATTCATAATCAAGTGATTCCAAAAGTCCATTTATATGGAGTTTCTTCATGCGCTTTACACCGATATGACCTAAACAGCAGCGCCACAAATATGTTGCACTATCATTAACAACTTTGCATCTTTTGGCATCAATATTATGAATATGTATATCACTACGATCGAGATCCAACAAACTATTTTCATTGGGTGTATGACCATTGAAGGTTTAATTCATATAAACAGAACAACAATTATTCTCTGACTTTAAATGAATAGCTGTATTGCAATAAACATGATCAAATCATATTCATGCTCAACGCAAACGCCAAATAACATTTATTTAGGTTTAACACTAATCCCGAAAGTATAGGGAGTGTGCGATGATGATCATATCAATCTTGGAACCACTTCCAACACACATCGTCATTTCACCCTCAACTAGTCTCTGTTTATTCTGTAACTCCTGTTTCGAGTTACTAATTTTTAGCAACCGAACAAGTATAAAATACTCAGGGGCTACTATAAACACTAGTAAGGTACACATCACTAACCTGTATATCAAATATACCCTTGTTCACTTTGCCATCCTTCTTATCCACCAAATATTCAGGGAATTTCCGCTTCTAGTGACCATTTCCTTTGCAGTATAATCACTCAGTGTCAGGCTTTGTTCCAGCTTTGGGCTTCTTCGCGGGAGTGACAACTTGCTTGCCATTCTACTTGAAGTTCCCTTTTTTTCCCTTTGCCCTTTTCTTGAAACTAGTGATCTTGTTAATCATCAATACTTGATGCTCTTTTCTTGATTTCTACCTTCGTTGATTTCAGCATCACGAAGAGCTCGGGAATCATTTTCGTCATCCCTTGCATTATAGTTCATCACGAAGTTCGAGTAACTTGGTGATGGTGACTAGAGAACTCTGCCAATCACTATCTTATCTAGAAGATTGACTCCCACTTGATTCAAGCAATTATTGGTACTCAGACAATCTAAGCACTTGCTCACTAGTTGAGCAATTCTCCTCCATCTTTTAGCTATAGAATTTGTTGGAGACTTCATATTTGTCAACTCGGGTATTTGCTTGAAATATTAACTTCAACTCCTGGAACATCTCATATGGTCCATGACGTTCAAAAGGTCTTTAAGCATGGTGCACTAAACTATCAAGTAGTCATCATATTGAGCTAGCCAAACGTTCATAACGTCTGCATCTGCTCCTGCAATAGGTCTGTCACCTAGCAGTGCATTAAGGACATAATTCTTCTGTGCAGCAATGAGGATAAACCTCAGATCACGGATCCAATCCGCATCATTGCTACTAACATCTTTCAACACAATTTTCTCTAGGAACATATCAAAATAAACATATGAAAGCAACAACGCAAGTTATTGATTTCCAACATAATTTGCAAAATGCTACCAGGACTAAGTTCATGATAAATTTAAGTTCAATTAATCATATTACTAAAGAACTCCCACTTAGATAGACATCCCTCTAATCCTCTAAGTGATTACGTGATCCATATCAACTACATCATGTCCGATCATCAAGTGAGATGGAGTAGTTTCAACGGTGAACATCAATATGTTAATCATATCTACTATATGATTCACGCTCGACCTTTCGGTCTCCGTGTTCCGAGACCATATCTATTATATGCTAGGCTCGTCAAGTTTAACCTGAGTATTCCGCGTGTGCAACTGTTTTGCACATGCTGTATTTGAACGTAGAGCCTATCACACCCGATCATCATGTGGTGTCTCAGCACGAAGAACTTTCGCAACGGTGCATACTCAGGGAGAACACTTTTACTATGATAATTTAGTGAGGGATCATCTTATAATGCTACCGTCAATCAAAGCAAGATAAGATGCATAAAAGATAAACATCACATGCAATCAGTATAAGTGATATGATATGGCCATCATCATCTTGTGCTTGTGATCTCCATCTTCGAAGCACCGTCATGATCACCATTGTCACCGGCACGACACCTTGATCTCCATCGTAGCATCGTTGTCGTCTCGCCAATCTTATGCTTCTACGACTATCGCTACTGCTTAGTGATAAAGTAAAGCATTACAGGGCGATTGCATTGCATACAATAAAGCGACAACCATATGGCTCCTTCCAGTTGCCGATAACTCTGTTACAAAACATGATCATCTCATATAATAAAATTTAGCATCATGTCTTGACCATATCACATCACAACATGCCCTGCAAAAACAAGTTAGACGTCCTCTACTTTGTTGTTGCAAGTTTTACGTGGCTGCTACGGGCTGAGCAAGAACCGTTCTTACCTACGCATCAAAACCACAACGATAGTTTGTCAAGTTGGTGTTGTTTTAACCTTCGCAAGGACCGGCCATAGCCACATTCGGTTCAACTAAAGTTGGAGAAACTGACACCCGCCAGCCACCTATGTGCAAAGCACGTCGGTAGAACCAGTCTCGCGTAAGCGTACGCGTAATGTCGATCCGGGCCGCTTCATCCAACAATAACGCCGAACCAAAGTATGACATGCTGGTAAGCAGTATGACTTGTATCACCCACAACTCACTTGTGTTCTACTCGTGCATATGACATCTACGCATAAAACCTGGCTCTGATACCACTGTTGGGGAACATAGTAATTTCAAAAAAATTCCTACGCACACGCAAGATCATGGTGATGCATAGCAATAAGAGGGAAGAGTATTGTCCACGTACCCTCGTAGACCGAAAGCGGAAGCGTTATGACAACGTGGTTGATGTAGTTGTACGTCTTCACGATCCGACCGATCCAAGTACCGAACGTACGGCACCTCCGAGTTCAGCACACGTTCAGCTCGATGACGATCCCCGGACTCCGATCCAGCAGGGTGTCGGGGATGAGTTCCGTCAGCACGACGGCGTGGTGACGACGATGATGTTCTACCGACGCAGGGCTTCGCCTAAGCACCACAACGATATGACCGAGGTGGAATATGGTGGAAGGGGCACCGCACACGGCTAAGGAACGATCACGAAGATCAACTTGTGTGTTCTGGGGTGTCCCCCTGCCCCCGTATATAAAGGAGCAAGGGGGGAGGCCGGCCGGCCCTTGGGGCGCGCCAAGGAGGGGGGAGTCCTCCTCCTAGTAGGAGTAGGACTCCCCTTTCCTAGTGCAACTAGGAAGGGGGAAGGGGAAAGGAAAGAGGGGGAGAGGGAGAGGGAAAGAGGGTCCGCGCCCCCCTCCCTAGTCCAATTCGGACTCCCCATCGAAGGGGGCGCGCCACCTCCTGGGCTGCTGCCCTCTGTCTCCCCTCAGGCCCAATACTTCCCCGGAGGGTTCCGGTAACCCTTCCGGCACTCCGGTTTTATCCGAAATCACCCGGCACACTTCTGGTCTCCGAATAAAGTCGTCCAATATATCAATCTTTATGTCTCGACCATTTCGAGACTCCTAGTCATGTCCGTGATCACATCCGGGACTCCAAACAACTTTCGGTACATCAAAACATATAAACTCATAATGAAACTGTCATCGTAACTTTAAGCGTGCGGACCCTACGGGTTCGAGAACTATGTAGACATGACCTAGAACTGTTTCTGATCAATAACCAATAGCGGAACCTGGATGCTCATATTGGCTCCCACATATTCTACAAAGATCTTTATCGGTCAGACCGCATAACAACATACGTTGTTCCCTTTGTCATCGGTATGTTACTTGCCCGAGATTCGATCATCGGTATCTCAATACCTAGTTCAATCTCGTTACCGGCAAGTCTCTTTACTCGTTCCGTAATACATCATCTCACAACTAACTCATTAGTTGCAATGCTTGCAAGGCTTAAGTGATGTGCATTATCGAGAGGGCCCAGAGATACCTCTCCGACAATCGGAGTGACAAATCCTAATCTCGAAATATGCCAACCCAACATGTACCTTTGGAGACACCTGTAGAGCTCCTTTATAATCACCCAGTTACGTTGTAACGTTTGGTAGCACACAAGGTGTTCCTCTGGTAAACGGGAGTCATGAAGAAAGAAATAGCAACATACTAAACGATCAAGTGCTAAGCTAACGGAATGGGTCAAGTCAATCACATCATTCTCCTAATGATGTGATCCCGTTAATCAAATGACAACTCTTTGTCCATGGCTAGGAAACATAACCATCTTTGATTAATGAGCTAGTCAAGTAGAGGCATACTAGTGACACTTAGTTTGTCTATGTATTCACACATGTATCATGTTTCCGTTAATACAATTCTAGCATGAATAATAAACATTTATCATGAAATAAGGAAATAAATAATAACTTTATTATTGCCTCTAGGGCATATTTCCTTCAGCAGACGCCTCCTCTATTGCTTGAGGTCCACTCCAAGTCCCCTGGATCACGTTTGTTCCAAAAAGACCGCTCCCAAAGGTTTCATTCCGTTTGGACTCTGTTTGATTCCTTTTCTTCGAAACACTGAAATAGGCAAAAAATAGCATTTCGGGCTGGGCCTCCGGTTAGTAGGTTAGTCCCAAAAATGATATAAAAGTGTAAAGTAAAGCCCATAAACATCCAACACGGGTAATATGATAGCATGGAACAATCAAAAATTATAGATACGTTGGAGACGTATCAAGCATCCCCAAGCTTATTAATTCTGCTCGTCCTCGAGTAGGTAAATGATAAAAACAGAATTTTTGATGTGGAATGCTACCTAGCATGATTCTCAATGTAATTTTCTTTATTGTGGCATGAACGTTCAGATCCAAATGATTCAAAATAAAAGTTCATATTTACATAAAAATAGTAATACTTCAAGCATACTAATCAAAGCAATCATGTCTTCTCAAAATAACATGGCTAAAGAAGGTTATCCCTACAAAATCATATAGTCTGGCTATTTCTCTATCTTCATCACACAAAGTATTTAATCATGCACAACCCCGGTGACAAGCCAAGCAATTGTTTCATACTTTAGTAATCTCAAACTTTTTCAACTTTCATGCAATACATAAGCGTGAGCCATGGATATATCACTATATGTGGAATAGAATGGTGGTTGTGGAGAAGACAAAAAGGAGAAGATAGTCTCACATCAACTAGGAGTATCAACGGGCTATGGAGATGCCCATTAATAGATATCAATGTGAGTGATTAGGGATTGCCATGCAACGGATGCACTAGAGCTATAAATGTATGAAAGCTCAACAAAAGAAACTAAGTGGGTGTGCATCCAACCTGCTTGCTCAAGAAGACCTAGGGAATTTTGAGCAAGCCCATCATTGGAATATACAAGCCAAGTTCTATAATGAAAAATTCCCAATAGTATATGAAAGTGACAACATAGGTGTCGGTGTCAAAACTGGCGGATCTCGGGTAGGGGGTCCCGAACTATGCGTCTAGGCAGATGGTAACATGAGACAAGGGACATGATGTTTTTACCAAGGTTCGGTCCCTCTCGATGGAGGTAAAACCCTACTCCTGCTTGATTAATATTGATGATATGGGTAGTACAAGAGTAGATCTACCATGAGATCGGAGTGGCTAAACCCTAGAAGCTAGCCTATGGTATGATTGTTGTTCGTCCTACGGACTAAAACTCTCCGGTTTATATAGACACCGGAGAGGGCTAGGGTTACACAGAGTCGGTTACAATGGGAGGAGATCTTCATATCGTATCGCCAAGCTTGCCTTCCACGCCAAGGAAAGTCCCATCTGGACACGGGACGGAGTCTTCAATCTTGTATCTTCATAGTCCGGGAGTCCGGCCAAAAGTTTGAGTCCGGCCAACCGGACACCCCCTAATCCAGGACTCCCTCAGTAGCCCATGAACCTGGCTTCAATGACGACAAGTCTGGCGCGCAAGTTGTCTTCGGCATTGCAAGGCGGGTTCCTCCTCCGAATATTTCATAGAAGATGTTGAACACCAGGGTAGTGTCCGGCTCTGCAAAATAAGTTCCACATTCCATCACAGAGAGAATAATATTTGTATCAATCGGATCTACTGACGTATTCCGCGGCGTGACATCATGCCACGGCCAGGCTTTTATTCATTTTATTGTTCCACCTCAGCGCGTTTAGCGAGGCGGTTTCCTTGGCACGTCTCGTCAAAGCAGAGATCGTGTCCCCTTATTCCGGGATTCTCATCAATACAGGTGTGGGTAACCCAACCGTGACTTGGGTATGACTCCCTAATTGAAAGCGAGTCTCAAACGGTTACGGGGAGGGCTCTTGGTATCCACCTCCTTTATAAAGGAACCAAGGCCCGGCTCCCTTCTTCTCAAACCAATCAAATCCGCCCCTCGCTTCGAGTTCCAACACCCAAAGCTCTCGTTTTAGGCCCTTCGGACCTTCGAAGATGTCCGGCTCCGACCTACAAGGCCGGTGGATGCCTTCCTCCGTTACGGAAGAAGATTGCGAAAGCTAAGAGATGCCAGGTATCTAACCAGCGAAATCTCGCATAGACTGCCTACTCAAGGGCAAGCGGTTCTTGCTCCCCAGCCCGGTGAAAGTGTGGTGTTCACATCTCACTTCCTTCGGGGGCTAGGCTTCTCGATCGATCCCTTTGTGAGGGGGCTTATGTATTACTACGGGCTGGAGTTCCACGACCTAGCTCCGGAGTCCATCCTCCAGATCTCATCATTCATTGTCGTGTGCGAGGCCTTCCTCCATATCACCCCTCACTTTGGATTGTGGCTAAAAACTTTCAAAGTGGAACCAAAAATGATCGAGGGGCAGCACGCTGAGTGCGGAGGGGCTATAATAATAAAAATGGATGACGCTCCATGGCCCGAAGGATCTTTTCAAGAGGAGCTCGGCTTATGGCAACGGGACTGGTTTTACATCATAGCCCCTAGGGGTACCACATGGGTGGAACCACCTACGTTTCGCTCGGGTCCCCCACCACGGCTGGCGTCATGGGTTAACGAAGGACTTATCTGGGGGCCGCCCAAATACCTGCCCCTGCTGCAGGGCCGTATTCGAGATCTTCTAGAAACAGATATCAATTTGACCGTAGTGGCGCAAGTCATGGTGATTCGCCGCACACTGCCCTGCAAACGTCGACCTCTCCGCCTGTGGGAGTTCAATCCGGAGGGACCACGAGTCCTACAACATTTCATGGGAATGACACCCATGGAGATGTACAAATTGTTCTCCGGATCACAAGCAAGGTGTCCGGATTTGTCCGAGGACGCTGGTCTGAGCTGCAATCGCCCGGATGCTAAAGTAAGTAGCCCCGTATTTGGATACACCATCCATATTTTTATCAAATCTACCCTTTAGCAGAGTTGTCCTTTGAACAGGAGTGGATGGCGAAGGCAAAGCTTATCAGGTGTCCAGCCCCCCTGCCCGAGACCGTGCCGAATCCCATGCTGACCAGGATGCTGGAGGTCGCGCCATTGGTGGAAGGCGAAGAGGGGACCCAAGGAGCTACCGCCTCCATGAAGGAGGCCTTTAGGAAGGGAAGAATCGACAATTCTCCCGACCAGGGAAAGAAAAGGACTGCCTATGAAGACCCGGAGGTGATAACCTCAAAACGAGGAAAGAAATCTTCGTCAGAGGGTTCGGCAACGGAGAACACCCCAGCCGAATCGCCCCCTAAAGGGGACCCGCACTCCCCCGAGGCTTAAGTGAAGGGAGGGGTTCCATAATGAATCACACTCACGTTCTATTCCTGAGGAAAATAACCGAAACATTATTTTTCAGTTCGGATCTCAACCCTTCTCAGCAGAGCTCATCTTCAGGGGATCTTCATCCAGAGATGATAGAGAGCGAAACGCCTCCCCTTGTTCCATCGTCTCACGAGGTTGGCGACCCCGAGGTATCGTCCCGGAGGGTTTTTTCAAGTCCGAACCCTGGAAAAGGTCGTCAGACTAGTCCGACACCCTCTTGCGCGCCAGCGGTGGGGCTGAAGGATCTGCTTGGTAGGGCGTCCATCTCAGAAGAACACCGTACGTTGATGGATACGGTGATTGAAAGGATTTCATCCGCGGAGAGCGGATTGTACGAGGCTGCCAAGAGTTTACTAACAGGCTTTGAGGTATGTAAAAAAGGTGTACCTTTTGGTAGAGCCGCATATTAAATGTGCCCTATATGAATAGTAGCCCCTGAAAGTGTGTGTGTCATCACGAGTGACGGCGCACAGAGGATCATAACCCCAGGTATAATATGTCGCCTATTCTATGAAGGTGGTGAGGTGTTCGGTGGCTAGCCGGACTGATGAATCTGCTGAACTGAAGCGGCAACTTGACGTCGCAGATGCCAACATCGCGCTTGTAAATAAGCGGCTAGACGAGGCTCAAGGTATGTTCAAAAGACACCCAGTAATAGGAGCTTGATGCTCGGGACTTATATATATATTTTATGTAGATGGTGCTGCTGCCGTGGAGAACCTTCGGGCGGAACTTGCCCAAGCCAAGGAGCAAGCAAGGAAAAGTGATGCGGCTTCCGTTAAAGCGGCTGAAGAGCTAAGATCCGAACAGGCTGCTCACTGCCAGAGCAAGAAGGAAATGGCCGAGATGGCCAAAAAATTGAAGGATGCTACCAACCGCTGTAAATTTCTTGAACAAGCAGGTAAGGCGGCTCAGAAGTACCTTGAAAAGATCACTGCCGAAGCCAAGGATACTCGCTCTGCCATGAGAGCGATGAAAGAGGAGCTGCGTCAGGCCGGAGATATCACGGCTGGAAAGCCTTATATGCTGCGGATGAAGTTCGGAGACCCCAAGTATGTTCCATTAGACCGGCAGTGGAGTGCGGAAAACGCTAATCTGGATTTGGCCACAAGTGCGGCGGACGCAACCGAACACTTCCACAGCCAAGGTGACCATGAGTTGGAAGAGCTTTTTTGGTCACAGTACCACAATCCAGAACACCCACTGTCAGGGTCCGACCGTTTAGCCGCCTGGGTGGAGCTGAACAGATTATCCGGACTCGCCATGAGGTATGTTGTGAGTCGTCTGTGGCCGGAGAAGCCGGAGCCGAAGAGTTATTTTTGCTTGGTGTAGCAGTTCCTTGGTTCAGTGCCACATGCTGATGCGATGAAGAGGTCGGCGTGCATAGAGGGCGCACACATGGCTCTTGCCCGTGTCAAAACATACTGGGCAGATATGAAGGCCAGTGTTGTTGCGTCCCAAGATTCGGACGAAAGCCGAGTACCTGCCAAGCACTATTTTGAGGAAGTTCTTCCTGGCGCTCGTATAATAGAGTCGCAGTGCTCGAAGGATGTTGTGTTCGAATAGCTGATACTATTTGTAAAATGAATTTTGTTTTTATGAAAAAAGCTTTTTATACTTGTGCTTGCAAGAATCATAGTGCCTCCTATGCGGCCGTTTAATGTATATATGTGTATATAACCTGAAAGATGGCATTCGTTGGCTTCATCCCCCATGCATAGAATGCGGGGGTGTTCGCAAAAAGGCGCCTTTTCACACTTAATCCAATGTCTTGGTCCTACAAAGGAGGTGATGGCGCGGCGAACTAGGCAACCGGACTATAATGCTTTATCACTTTCACTTAGCCATAGGAGTTTGACACTGGGGCTACTGAATAGCCCCTAGGGGCACCGCGCTCGCCCGAATTCGGGGCGCGAGTGTGCCTGACCGGGAAGCGACCCTTCGTTAATGCGGGGGAATCCGAAAGATTCCGAAAGTCATCGAGTGGTTGACCAGTCTCTCGCTATATCATGACAGTCAGTTTTCGGCTTTCTCTACTGAGGTGCTCACCTGGACGAACCGGGGCACAATCACAGTAGTTCTCCTGGTGCCGTGTTAGCTGATATAACGGAACGTAAGGCAGCAAAACACAGGAGCCGGGCAAACCCAACATTTGACCAAAGACATGATTCGGAGCTGATGCATATAGGGCCAAACTCGCGACGCCGAACACTCCCTAAGGTATTCGGTCTTTATGAAGACGGGCCGAAATAGAGCCCTTGGTAAGAAAGCCCCTAGTGTCCAGGTACATGCAAAAATTCTGGCATGGCCACATGCCAAAACGCCAGCCTCCTCCTCGGCTATAGAGAAAACCGGGGGATGCTATCAATAAGAGACAGTAAAAAATGTTTACGCAGGGTCTTAATCTAAAAAGAATCCTTGAAATGGGTCCCTGCTGCACGTCTGCGCCTGTGTCTCTGTTGTGCCGTATCCTGGACGGGCGTAGCACGATGTTCGTCTGCGAAAGACAGGAACTTAGTAAAAAATAAGCGTGCGAAAAATCTATATCGAAATAAATAAAATATAGTTGGAGCAAGAGTTGGGCCGTATTGTCTCCGGGCGTGAGCACACGGATCCCCTTGCACGAGGGTATGCGGCTATTAAGCATGTTGACGCCGGACTCGTCGATCCGTGTCCGGGATAGTAGGGCTGGATTTGTGGGCGGTTGTCTAGGCAGCCGCACCCCTGCCCATACTTTGGGGGTCAATTTATGTTCCCTTGTAATGAAATGATGCCCTTTGGGCTGGGCATTTTGAGTGTAAGGGATGCATAGTGCGGTATTGCGTTAAAGCGGGCGAAAGCTTCGTGTCCCAGTATCTCTTGATAGCGACTTACGAATGGGGCGATGTGGAATGTTAGCTTTTCGCTTCGGAAGTTGTCGGGTGATCCGAACGTGACTTCTAACGTAAGGGAACCCATACTTGGGGTATCCGAACCCGGTGTTACTCCTTGAAAGGAAGTGTTGCCGAGGTGGATTACAACTAGGTTTATCCCGAGTTTGCGGACTGTGTCCTGATATAACAGGTTCAAGTCGCTGCCGCCGTCCATAAGGGCGTTTGTAAATTGGAGTCCGTTAATAATTGGATTTACGACCAAGGCAGTCCAGCCTGCGTTCTGGTCTCCTCTGGAGTAATCCTGATGATCGAAGGTGATTGGTTGTAACAACCAGTGGGGTTGCTCCTCCGGGGCTGGTTGTACGGCGCGTGTCTTCGTAGGTGCCATTCTGCTCTTCCCTTTTGTCACATGAAGAAGATTTACTATCTTGACTTCTTGTTGGAACTTCTTTTGTTCTCCGGTGTTCTGCTCGTGGGGTGCATCGTCATCTTCGCTTGGTGTGTTGAGCCCCTTGTGTTCGGCATTGAGCTTGCCGGACTGCTTAAAGACCCAACAATCTCTATGGGTATGGTTTGCAGATCTCCCCAGAGTGCTGTGGATTTGACATATTTTGTCCAAAATTTTGTTGAGGTTGGATAGCTCGTCCCTATCGTCTTTGGGGGGCGGCTTTTTCTGATTTTGCCGAGAGCATTTGAATCCAGCGTTTACTGTCGTGCTCATCGGGCTGTTGTCCTTTATCCGGCGCGGTTCTTTATTATGGCGCGCCTTCCCATTCCCATCTCTAGGTTCGGACGTATTCGGGTCGCTGGTGCTGCTTCTTGCCAACCAGCTATCCTCTCCTGCACAGAAGCAGGTCATGAGGCTTGTTAATGCGGCCATTATTCGTGGCTTTTCTTGGCTGAGGTATCTGGTGAGCCATTCGTCTCGGACGCTATGTTTGAAAGCCGCTAGGGCCTCTGCGTCCGAACAGTCGAGTATCTGATTCTTTTTGATAAGGAATCTGTTCCAGAGCTTCTGGGCTGACTCTCCGGGCTGCTGAGTTATATGACTCTGATCATCTGCATCCGGGGGCCGGACATAGGTCCCTTGAAAATTTGCCCGGAAAGCATCCTCAAGCACTTCCCAACTTCCCATGGTGTTTTCGGGAAGGCTTTTAAGCCAATGCCGGGCTGGCCCTTTGAGCTTAAGGGGTAAGTATTTTATGGCGTGGAGGTCGTCTCCTCTGGCCATGTGTATGTGTAGGATGTACTCCTCGATCCAGACTCCAGGGTCTGTTGTTCCGTTGTATGCTTCTATGTTCACTGGCTTGAATCCGGCTGGGAATTCATGGTCTAGCACCTCATCAGTAAAACATAGGGGGTGTGCGGCGCCCCTGTATTTAGGCGTGCTGCGATGTTCGGGTATTTTTTGCGTTGCATCACTCACTGGAGCTTGCTTTCTTGGCCTATAGATGGATGTGGTTGGGCCAATTTTCTGATGCGAATTCTTGGATGGATCACGCGCCATATTGAGTGTGGCGTCCTTTGATGCGTGAGATTGATCGTAGGGTCGTCTATCCGACCTTGTGGCTTCCTTATTTTTTGACTTTGGGGGCTTTATGGCCTCTTCGTCAAATTCCGGTAGTAGTTTCCGCTTCGGATAGCTCTTTGTGTGGCGACTACTGCCGTACTTGTGTGCGGTATTGAGTACTTTGCCCCATCTGATCCTGAGTGCATCTTCCGCTGTCTTGATCCTCCGCTTCTGCTTTCTCAGGCTACGTGCAGTGGCGACGAGCCTTTGGTGGAGGTTCTGATGTTCCAGCAATTTGTTTGGTGTGAGGTCGTCCGGGCTATTATCTTTCCCGGGGTTTGGTTGTTCGGATTGTCCGCCCTGTTTGGACGGATGCTCGACGGCATGTTCATCGTCCATTGAGTCACCTTGCTCTATGGCTGGGTCTTTGTCAAGGTGGGGCTTGGCCTTGAGCTTACGCCGCCGCTTTGATTGTTTTTCGGGGGAGCGATTCCTGGCCGCATCCTTTTGGTTCTTGTTGTCGTTTCTGTTGTATGTGTCCACCATGCATACATCGTATGATGAGGTGGCTTTCCGGCGCCCTATAGGTGCTGGTTCTTGATCGTCTCCTTTATCGGCGTCCATACCGTCGATATCTTCGGAGTCGAAATCGGGCATGTCGGTTAGATCGTCGACCGTGGCTATCAAGTGGGTGGTGGGTGGGATTCGAACTTCGTCGTCCGCATCCCAACCACCCTGACCGTAGTCCGGCCGGGGTTCTTTCGACAAAGAGAGAGACTTAGGATATCGCCAAATGGCGAGTGCTGAAAGACGTCCGCGGCGGTGAACTCCATGATCGGAGCCCGATCGGGTTCGATCAAAAGGGGTGCGGGATATTCAGAGTCCGGAACGGAGTCCGGCACCTTGGAATTACCGGCCTTGCAAAGGACTTGGCTGGCATTTGGCTCTATCGCCGCAGAGATTACGACTCCTGGGGCGGCGTCCAACCGTCCGTCCCTGGATAGTGCAGTCGGCTCCGAACTAATGGTCGGAGTGAACACCTGAGCGGCGCTCTGGTCGCTGTCCGGCGGCAGAGCTAGATCATGCCCATCGAGACAGTGCGGCGTGCCCGGTCATGGCCCGAATACGTCGAAGATCAAGTCCCAGCGGATGTCGGCCGTGTAGTTTAAGCTTTCAAACCTGACCTGATGGCGAGGGGCATAGCTTTCGATCTGCTCCAGATGGCCGAACGAGTCGGCCCGCAGTGCGAAGCTGCCGAATACGAAGATCTGTCCGGGGAGAAAGGTCTCATCCCGGACCACATCGCGATTGATGAGCGAAGAAGCCATCGGGCCTAAAGGCGACGACACAGAGGAACTCTCAATGAAAGCACCAATGTCGGTGTCAAAACCGGCGGATCTCGGGTAGGGGGTTCCGAACTGTGCGTCTAGGCGGATGGTAATAGGAGACAAGGGACACGATGTTTTTACCCAGGTTCGGGCCCTCTCGATGGAGGTAAAACCCTACTCCTGCTTGATTAATATTGATGATATGGGTAGTAGAAGAGTAGATCTACCACGAGATCGGAGTGGCTAAACCCTAGAAGCTAGCCTATGGTATGATTGTTGTTTGTCCTACGGACTAAAACTCTCCGATTTATATAGACACCAGAGCGGGCTAGGGAGGAGATCTTCATATCGTATCGCCAAGCTTGCCTTCCATGCCAAGGAAAGGCCCATCCGGACACGGACAGAGTCTTCAATCTTGTATCTTCATAGTCCGGGAGTCCGACCGAAGGTCTAAGTCCGGCCATCCGGACACCCCCTTATCCAGGACTCCCTCAATAGGAGACTCTCTATCATGAAGATCATGGTGCTACTTTGAAGCACAAGTGTGGTAAAAAGGATAGTAGCATTGTCCCTTCTCTCTTTTTCTCTCATTTTTTATTTAGCCTTTCCCTTTTTTATTTGGCCTTTCTCTTTTTTTAAAGACCGAAGTCTCATCCCGACTTGTGGGGGAATCATAGTCTCCATCATCCTTTCCTCACTTGGGACAATGCTCTAATAATGAAGATCATCACACTTTTATTTACTTACAACTCAAGATTACAATTCGATACTTAGAACAAGATATGACTCTATATGAATGCCTCCGGCGGTGTACCGGGATATGCAATGAATCAAGAGTGACAAGTATGAAAAATTATGAAGGTGGCATTGCCACAAATACGATGTCAACTACATGATCATGAAAAGAGCAATATGACAATGATGATGCGTGTCATATAAACGGAACGGTGGAAAGTTGCATGGCAATATATTTCGGAATGGCTATGGAAATGCCATAATAGGTAGGTATGGTGGCTGTTTTGAGGAAGGTATATGGTGGGTGTATGGTACCGGAGAAAGTTGCGCGGCACAAGAGAGGCTAGCAATGGTGTAAGGGTGAGAGTGCGTATAATCCAGGGACTCAACATTAGTTATAAAGAACTCATATATTTATTGCCAAAATCTACAAGTCATTGAAAACAAAGTACTACGCGCATGCTCCTAGGGGCATAGATTGGTAGGAAAATACCATCGCTCGTCCCCGACCGCCACTCATAAGGAAGACAATCAATAAATAAAATTATGCTCCAACTTCATCAGAAAGCGGTTCACCATACGTGCATGCTATGGGAATCACAAACTTCAACACAAGTATTCTTTAAATTCATAATCACCCAACTAGCATGACTCTAATATCACCACTTCTATATCTCAAAACAATTATCAAGTATCAAATTGATCATAGCATCCAATTCACTTTCTATGATAGTTTTTATTATACCCAACTTGGATGCCCATCATTCTAGGACCAATTTTATAACCATAGAAAATACCATGCTGTTCTAAGAGACTCTCAAAATAATATAAGTGAAGCATGAGAGATCAAGAATTTCTACAAAATTAAGCCACGGCCGCCGTGCTCTAAAAGATATAAGTGAAGCACTAGAGCAAAAATTATCTAGCTCAAAAGATATAAGTGAAGCACATAGAGTATTCTAATAAATTCTAAATGAAGTGGGCTTATCCCAAAAGGTGTGTACAGCAAGTATGATTGTGGTAATCTAAAAAGCAAAGATTAATATCATACAAGACGCTCCAAGCAAAACACATATCATGTGGCGAATAAAAATATAGCTCCAAGTAAAGTTACCGATAGACGAAGACGAAAGAGGGGATGTCTTCCGGGGCATCCCCAAGCTTAGGATTTTGGTTATCCTTGAATATCTTGGGGTGCCATAGGAATACCCAAGCTTAGGCTCTTGCCACTCCTTATTCTATAGTCCATCAAATCTTTACCCAAAACTTGAAAACTTCACAACACAAAACTCAACAGGAAATCTCATAAGCTCCGTTAGTGCAAGAAAGAAAAACCACCACATAAGGTACTATAATGAACTCATTATTTATTTATATTTGTTTTAAACCTAATTTATTCCAAGTTATCTATGGTTCATACCCCTTAATACTAGCCATAGAAGCATCAAAACAAGCAAACAACACACGGAAAACAGAATCAGTCAAAAACAGAACAGTCTGTAGAAATCTGTAACTCTCGAATACTTCTGGAACTCTAAAAATCCTAACAAAATATGAAGTCCTGGGAAATTTATCTATTGATCTACAGAAAAAAGAATCAACGCAAAATCTCGTTTCTGTGAATTACTAAAATTAGTTTTGTGCGCGCAAAGTTTCTTTTTTTCAGCAGAATCAAATTAACTATCACCATAGGTTATCCTATAGGTTCTACTTGGCACAAACACTAACTAAAACATGAAAACACAGATAAACAGAAGCTAGATGAAATATTTATTACTAAACAGAAGCAAAAATCAAGAAACAAAAATAAAATTGGGTTGCCTCTCAACAAGCGCTATCGTTTAACGCCCCTAGCTAGGCATAAAAGCGAGGATAGATGTAAGTAGTGCCATCTTTGGCATTCGGAAAGAAAAGAGAGAATTTCCTTTCTATGGCATTCATCCTTCTATTTTGGGAAAGCACATGGCCATTAATGGTGGAAGTAATATTAAGCACGTTACGAAATTTTGCATCTAAGCTAGCCTTCATCTCTTTGAAAATTTTGTTTTGATAAAAGCATAAGAGAGTGGTAGATTCAACCTTATCATTAATGGGGTTCCCAAATATAGTTTTCATTTTTTCATAGGTATCTATAGCATCCCCCTCAAGAAAACCTTCAAAAATAGAATCTAGAACTTGCTTGAAAGAAGCGGGTAATCCAACATAGAAACTTTTTAGGTAAACTTCAATTTGATATTGTGGCACATAGCTAGCCCGAATCCTTAATAAGCTATCCCAAGAATCTTTTAAAGACTCATCAAGTAAAGAACGAAAAATTCCGGAGTCATCTTCATCAATATTATTCAAACTCTCATTGGTGACCCTTGTAGGTCTTTCCATAGCATCATTCTTTATGAGCTTAGAGAGGATAGAGGGACTATCCAAGGTACTAAAACCCTAGAAAGGACCCTTAGTTCTTTTTGATTCGGCCATCGCAACGGGAAGGCAAACAGTAAAGAGAGGGCGAATAAAACGGCAAGGGTGAAGTGGGGGAGAGGAAAATGATAGGAAAATGGCAAATAATGTAGTGCGAGGGAGATGAGTTTGTGATGGGTACTTGGTATGTCTTGACTTGAGCGAAGACCTCCCAGGCAATGGCGCCAGAAATCCTTCTTGCTATGTCTTGAGCTTGCATTGGTTTTCCTTGAAGAGGAAAGGGTGATGCAACAATAGTAGCGTAAGTATTTCCCTCAGTTTTTGAGAACCTCATATTGGTACCTGTGGGTTGCTAGTAGTATTGATTACTCCTTGTAGTGATGCTAGTTGGTTTATTTGGTGGAAGATCATATGCTCAGATCCTTAATGCATATTAATACCCCTTTGATCATGAACATGAATATGCTTTGTGAGTAGTTACGTTTGTTCCTGAGGACATGGGTGAAGTCTTGCTATTAGTAATCATGTGAATTTGGTATTCGTTCGATATTTTGATGAGATGTATGTTATCTCTCCTCTAGTGGTGTTATGTGAACGTCGACTACATGACACTTCACCATTATTTTGGCCTAGAGGAAGGCATTGGGAAGTAATAAGTAGATGATGGGTTGCTAGAGTGACAAAAGCTTAAACCCTAGTTTATGCGTTGCTTCGTAAGGGGCTGATTTGGATCCACTTGTTTCATGCTATGGTTAGGTTTACCTTAATACTTCTTTTGTAGTTGTGGATGCTTGCAATAGGGGTTAATCATAAGTGGGATGCTTGTCCAAGAAAGTGCAGTACCCAAGCACCGGTCCACCCACATATCAAGTTATCAAGTAACGAACGCGAATCATATGAACGTGATGAAAACTACCTTGACGATAATTCCCATGTGTCCTCGGGAGCACTTTTCTCTATATAAGAACTTGTCCAGGCTTGTCCTTTGCTACAAAAAGGATTGGGCCACCTTGCTGCACCTTATTTACTTTCATTTCTTGTTACCCATTACAAATTATCTTATCACAAAACTATCTGTTACCTACAATTTCAGTGCTTGTAGAGAATACCTTACTGAAAACCGCTTGTCATTTCCTTCTGCTCCTCGTTGGGTTCTACACTCTTATTTATCGAAAGGACTACAATAGATCCCTACACTTGTGGGTCATCACCCGCCAAGATGGATATGAGTCATATTACTTGTTTCAAGTGCGGGAAGACTTGGCATTACGCCACTGAATGTTCTGAAGCAAAGAATTGAAATGGCAATGGCAGTTCTGGAAAGAAGCCCAACCCCTTCACTAGAGGTCAGGTGAACCATGTCAGTGTGGAGGAGATAGAGGAGCAGCCCGACGCAGTTGTTAGTAAGTTTTTGATTAATGCATTTATAGCACTTGTTCTTTTCGATACTGGTGCATCTCATTCATTCATATCAAGGGGATTTGTGGACAAGTTTTAGTTGCCAACCGTAGCCCTTAAGTCACCTATGTTAGTGAGTTCCCTAGGAGCAGAGTATATGGCTAGTAGGGGATGCTATCAGTTTCCAGTAACCATAGGTAGACATGTTTTCCCCACCGACCTTATTGTCCTGGAGTCACAAGGATTTGACGTGATCCTAGGCATGGATTGGCTATCCAAGTTTGGAGGAAACATTGATTGCACCAGTAAATCCATTCTACTCACCACCCCGGAAGGAAAGAGGATCAAGTATGTGTCTAGGCATGCGCCGAGGAGGACACAAGTGAATTCCCTATCAGGAGTTGTTCAGGAGGAAGTACCAGTGGTGAAGTATTACCCCGATGTATTTCCGGAGGAGTTACTAGGCATGCCACCAGATCGAGATATTGAGTTTTTGATTGAGTTATTGCCAGGAACTGAACAAATATCCAAGAGAACATATCGAATGCCCGCAAATGATCTGGAGGAAATTAAGAAGCAGATAAAGGCGTTACTAGAGAAAGGTTATATTCGACCAAGCTCATCGCCTTGGGGAGCCCTAGTGCTTCTAGTGGAGAAGAAGGATGGATCTTTGAGGATGGTTATTGATTATCGTGCGCTGAATGAGGTGGCGATCAAGAAAAAATACCCTCTGCCAATGATCAATGATTTGTTTGACCAGCTACAGGGAGCTAAGGTTTTCTCCAAGATTGATCTTCGATCAGATTATCACCAGTTGAAGATCCGAGAGCAGGTTATACCTAAGACATCTTTTACCACGAGGTATGGGCTATACGAGTATACAGTTATGTCATTTGGTTTGATTAATGCCCCTACCTATTTTATGAGCATGATGAACAAGGTGTTCATGGAGTTTTTGGACAAGTTTGTCATGGTATTCATTGATGAAATATTGGTCTACTCAAAGAATGAAGAAGAGCATAAGGAACATTTGCGCTTGGTTCTTGAGAAGCTCATGGAACATCAGTTGTATGCCAAGTTTAGCAAATGTGAGTTTTGGTTGAAGGAAGTTAGATTTATCGGACATGTTATATCCGGAGAAGGAATAGCAGTAGACCCTACAAAGGTTGCATCTGTCACTAAATGGTTGGCAACCACCTTAGTGGGAGAGATTAGAAGTTTTGTTGGACTGCAGGTTATTACCGGAGATTCATTGAGAATTTTTCCAAGATAGCGAAGCCCATGACGGAGTTATTGAAGAAGGACACCAAGTTTAAATGGACTGAGGATTGTGAGGCTAGTTTTCAGGAGTTGAAGAAACGTTTGGTGACAACCCCAATGCTGATTCTCCCAGACATACGCAAGGATTTCCAAGTGTATTGCGATGCTTCACGTCGAGGACTTGGAGGTGTGCTTATGCAAGACGGAAGAGTTGTTTCATATGCCTCACGACAGCTTCGACCTCATGAGTTGAATTATGCTACACATGATTTGGAGTAAGCAGCCATAGTGCATGCACTCAAGACATGGAGACACTTTCTCATCGGTAACCGTTGTGATGTTTACACGGATCATAAGAGTTCACTACAAAAAAAATACACTTCCGTGATGATACGTGTTTGTCACAGTAGGTCGCGTTTTTGTCTTGCATGTACATCCATGACGATTTTATGACAGAATCAAGATAGTCATACCTGTGCTATCGTAGAAGTGTTCCATGACATTACCAAAATTATCATCACGGAAGTGTCCACTTCCATGACAATAAATTGCGCATCAGAGAAGTGCTTTCATCAAGGGTGACCGACACGTGGCATCCATCATAACGGAATGCCATTAAGCTATCGGGTCCGGTTTTGGATCCGATAACCCGTTAACAGCCCAGACCAATACGGATTTTCCATGTGTAAAATCATCATTGGCCGCAGGAAACACGTGTTGCCTCACCGTTGGGACAGATGTCATCCACTCATTGGACAGGAGGCGCCTATGATGGGTCGACACGTGGCATGGCCCAACAGTGGCCCATTCTGGTGAAAAAGTCCGGCCCAGTAAAAATTAGCAGGCCGGCCCATATAAGGCCTACTTGTGTCAGGTCCATTTAAGCCCACGGCCCATACGAGATGTGACAAATTCGGCCCGTCAATGACCCGTTAAAGATTTGACACCATTGCAACCCATCGTCAGTTCAAGCCCGTTAACAGCCCGCAATATATTTGGGCTCAATATCGGCCCGATGAGATTTCGGCGTGTTAACGGCCCATTTAATGGATGGGCCAATTTTTAGGATGTACATCTTTCGGCCTTTTAGCGACCCATTTAAATGTTGGGCTAATTTCCGGCCCGGCGTGTCTTTCAGCCTGTTGACGACCCATAAATCTGATGGGCCATTTGTTGTCGGACCTGAGTTTCGGCCTTTTAGCGGCCCATTGAAGTGTTGGGCCAATTTCTGGCCCGGTGTCACTTTCAGCCTGTTGACGGCCCATAAATTAGTTGGGCCATTTGTAGTCAGACCTGAGTTTTGGCCTCTTAGCGACCATTTAAGTGTTGGGCCAATTCCCGGCCCTGTGTGCCTTTCGGCCTGTTAACGGACCATAAATGAGTTGGGCCATTTGTAGTCAGACCTTAGTTTTGGCCTTTTAACGACCCATGCCCTTCATGGTCCAATACCAACCCGGTTTCTCTTTAGGTCTGCCAAAGGCCCACAACACAGTTGGGCCATTTACAATACGACCTGACTTTCGGCCTCTTAGCGGCCCATGGTCTTCATGGTCCAGTACAAGCCCGTTGTATCTTTCGGCCTGCTAAAGGCCTACAGTATAGTTGGGCCATATGTAGCCCAAACTTAGTAACGACCTGTTAACGGCCCGTGAAATAAATTGGGGCTACCTGTTGCCCGCTTCAGTGTCGTCCTGTTAACGACCCGGGAGGTAAGAGGGACGACCATTAACTTTCGGCCTAGTAACGGCCCATTAACTTAATGGGCCCACTAAAGTTCGTACATGTCTTTAGGCCAAATTAGATAATTTGAGCCCATTACGATGAGCAATTATGCAAATGACCAAAACTGATCAAGCAAAGGTACGGCATACAAGGAATAACGTTGCACTCAAAGATTGATGCCACTGCAAATAAATGACTAGAACCTAACCATCTACAACATCACAATCTGCAACCTCAGCACAGATGACGCCCATAAGCATGTGGGCAAGTTCTTGCTGCTTTGCTACCCTGTCTCTAAAAACATTGATCAGTTGTTGTGTCGCACGGCTCTGCACCTCTGATTCATCCACCATTTCCATCATTGCTTCAACCATTAATTGGTTCACAAACATACATTTATTCTGTTGCATTCGAGACAGAGGATACCGAACAGATTCAGATGGCGATTTTGGCAGGCTTGTATTATTGATAGTGGAGAGTGTCTCGAGCATTGCATCATAACATAAATTAGGACGGGAACCAAACATATTAATCATGAGTTATTGCCATATTACCTGGCCTAGATTTACTAGAAAGAAACAATGGGGTTGCCTTGTTGTTTTTAGAGTTTGTCTTCTTATCTTCAGCAGCCTGCACAAAATTAACACACTAGCATTGCTATCATTGGCCAAGTCAGATAATAGGAAAGCAACATTGACACAATGAACGTTTGGGCAACTAGCCTACACCAAATTAACACAATATGACACATCTATCATCAGCCAGGTAAGGTAGTACGAAAGCAACATTGACACAATGAATGAATGGGCAACTAGAGAAGCACTACAATTCAGTAATGTGCGTGATATGAGATAGTACATTCATGCAGCTCAGAATGCAAAACTACCAGGCAGTTTTCCTTACAAAAATCAACATTGACGCCTTTAACATTTTGCTACAACTAATTTTAGATCAGATAAAGGTTAGATTCACGCGGATTAACAAAATACATGTTGATGTAAAAATATAGTGATATACAACATGTACTTACATCAGCATTGGAGCACAGAGAATTCCCTCAAGATAGTTTCCTCGAATACGATCCCAATGGAGGAAGTCTTCTATCGTTTAACCTTATTTTCTAAAAGAGAGATGGGTAAGAAACATGTAGAAAATATGATCAAAATGATATAAAATTTCATGATGCGAGGATACGCACATGCTTCTTAGTATGGAGTTGACATTCTTTTGCTGGACTGGAGCGGACTAGTTCTTTGGCCACTACAATCTTCTTATTATCAGTGGGAGTTGGGTTTCTTTGTGCTGGAGCAGTATCTATGAAAAATGGAGTTGGTTTATTATCTCCTGGCGTTTGGATCTTTTGCAAAGACCTGGTTTGTAACCCTTCAGATTCTAACATAGCCGTCTTCCCCTTGCATGCCTTATATAGAAGAATGGTGATTCAGTTATAAAACATGCTACAACAGAGATGGAATAGGTACTGAAGAATACAAAGGCATGACATATTGACATGTATTCCCTCCATCCGTAAATAAATGGATGGGTCTAGGCGTATTTCAGTTCTAGATACATCCAGTTTTATCCATTTCTGTGACATTTAACCCGGACGGAGGGAGTATGATGTAAGAGCTAGGGATACGACAGGACAACACAGTAAAAAAACACTGAAAAACCCAATGCAGAACCAAATATTCAAACCCACTGATATGAGATAGTACACTCATGCAGCTTTGGATGCAAAACTACCAGGCAATTTTCCTTACAAAAATCAACATTGTGGCCTTTAATCATACATTTTGCTACAACTAAATTTAGATCAGATAAAGGTTGGATTCATGCCGATTAACAAAATACATGCTGATGTAAAAATATAGTGATATACAACAGGTACTTACATCTACATTGGAGCACAGAGAATTCCTGCAAGAATCTTTCCTCATAAACGATACCATTGCAGAAATTCTTCTATTTGTTAAGCTTATTTTCTAAAAGAGAGATGGGTAAGAAACATGTAGAAAATATGATCAACATGCTATAAAATTTCATGATGCAAGGATACACACGCGCTTTTTAGAATTGAGTTGACATATTTTTGCTGGACTAGAGCGGACTAGTTCTTTGGCCACTGGAATCTGCTTATTATCAGTAGGAGTTGGGTTTCTCTATGCTGGAGCAGTATCTATAAAAACTGGAGTTGGTTTATTATCTCCTGGCGTTTGGATCTTTTGCAAAGGCCTTGTTTATAACCCTTCAGATTCTAACATAGTCGTCTTCCCCTTGCATGCCTTGTATAGAAGAATGGTGCTTTAATTATAAAACATGCGACAGCAGAGAGATGTAATAGGTACTGAAGAATATAAAGGCATGACATATTGACATGTATTCCCTCCATCCGAAAAAATGGATGGGTCTAGGCGTATTTCAGTTCTAGATACATCCCTTTTTATCCATTTCGGCAACATGTAATCCGGACGGAGGGAGTATGGTGTAAGAGCTAGGGATACGACAGGACAACACAGCAAAAAAACACTAGTTGAATGTAAAACTATATGCAACAGAGTACTAAGGCAACATACACATGTATGATTGGGAAAATAAGATGGCATTGCAACAGAGTACTAGAACAACACTTCAATGTAAAAAAACATGGTATGGCAGACAGATGAAGTACATACTAATGAATAACAATGCATATGATATTCAGAAGCATGATGTCCAAATTAAGCAGATGGCATTGCGATAGAGTAGAATGACAGTACTTGAATTTGAAAACATGTTATCATGAATGGAATAGGTACTGTAAAACAGGAATGCATTACATATTTACATGCATGATCAACATGCTAAGCACATGGCATTGCAACAGAGTAGATACACTCTAGGACATTATATGCATTTTGTACCCATATCACAGGCCAAGTTAGAGCAAGGACCTTGTGGGGTGAAGAGGATTCATCAACTTTCTGCAAGTCTTCTGAAGAACTGCCTTTACATGTTCCATCATATTGGGTATCATTGACATCAAGTTTATTGGCCTTTACATTGCTCCGTGAGGTTCTTGTGGATATATCAGTGTGTGCAATTATATCTGACATGCATGGAAGACAACTAGTAGTTAGATTTATGTAATGAGTGCCTGTAGGAGACGATACAAATAGTAGGATTGGGGTTAACTAGCAGCAATAGGTCTCATAAACTAAAGGGAGAACACAGATGAAAGCTACAGAATATGTATCGTTTGTACTCGAGATTAACTAGATGGAACACAAAAGTATTAAAGAACAACATAGGTAATACTAGAAGTGGTATAATACTATAATCACCAGCCTATGGGATAGCATTGGCTAATGGATGATAACTATGGAACAATGTTACCTAAAGAACAAGTGTCTTAGCTGAACTATGGAACAATGTGAACTCCTAAAAAAGACCTGTAAGAGATCAACATGAATATATAGTGAAATGTGATGATCTATTTTCCATGCTTAGATGAATAACAAAGCCATAAATGTTGCACACAAGTAAGATGAGGGTACAACCTATCTGGTTGCCATCCATAGGAGTGAGAATCATGTGCTAACTTGTCGATGGCCCTACAGTTGTTGTGGCTGTCCATGTCGGGCACGCACATTCGATGCAGGGAACTATTGAGTGGGGACTATAGCTCCCTTCTGGTGTATGCTTCCCTTGTTGGAGCAGCTGCGGTGAGTCGGAAGACGGTGTGTCTGAAGATGCAGATAACGCATAATGTTAAGAACGATATATCTCTTTGATCTGAAGAAATACACTAAGAGATCAACAACAAGGTACGAGAGTGGTCATACGTCTGTTGACGGAAGACTAAATTGGGGTCACACAATTTTATTTTATTTCTGTACTGCGATCTACGCCGGATGTCTTGATGGCCATCTTGTGCCTCCGGGCTGACACTGTTCGAAATCTTCCCCGAAGAGCCAGTGACCAACGGTAGAGCAGCCTGCCTCTGTCATCTCTGGCCCCGGCCAAAACCCCGCTCCCCTCCCCACCGCACTGCCGTGGTTGCGCCGCCCCCGAGCCAATCCACAAAGACTCCCCGTCATCCAGATCCGGCGGCGGCAGTACCTTCAACGCACACAACTCTAAAAGATAGCCATCTAAGCGCTGCTTCCGCGGCAAACTTGCGGCCCCGCACCGCTACGTTAGACACCAGCCAACCGGCAGCCTAGGAGCTCCGCCGCCTCGTTGGGTGCTGCTTCCCGTTGGGAATCGATTGGCCCAGAATAAAAATTCAGACAACTGACGCCTAAATAAAGTGATTTGAGATGAGGGTGCGACCTATCTCGCGGCATGGTGAAGTAGGCAGGTCTAGCTGCCGAGTCGGTGAGGCCGGTGCGGTTGCGGTGGCGACCGGCGACAGGGAAAGAGTGATGTCGCGACGGTCGATGGCTACGCGGAAGCAGCGCTAGGATTCTGGACGGATCCGAAGTTGGAGCCGCTCCGGCGCCATGAACAACGGTGGGGGTGAATCGGCTCCGGTACGGTTCACACAGCCGTCGTCGTGGCAACACCAGCAACACGGAGTAAGAGGCACATGGCCCAGTGCATGACGGCAATTGGACAGCGTCTCAGGCATTAGGGAGGAGGACGGCTGTGAAATTGGTGCGGTGGGGGGCACCATGGGGGTGGGGCTGAGGTTTAGCGGCTCGGGAGAAGGGAACGTCCCGAGGAGAAGGTTATTTGGTGCCCATGAGGTATGAATGGGGGCGGGCAGGGGCGGGGGGAACTGGGAAGGGAGTGGAACCATGTCTTACGGACGCATTTGTCTGAAAGGTGAGGGGGAGTTACAGTTCTACCCTTGCCTATAGGCTTCTCGGCTTGGGTCTGTGTACTGAGGGTCGGGGATAGTAGAGTAACTTTGCTTCTCCCCAAATAGAGGGCGGGAGCGATTTCAGGCAAGGAGGGCGTGTTTTGAACTATAGTGGGCGCGAGCGATTTCGGGCGAGGAGAGCGTGTTTTGAAATAGTGGGCGTGAGCTATTTCGGGCGAGGAGAGCGTGTTTTGCCGACCATGGTTTATGAATTATTCGGCACATGTCATTTCGGCTGAGGAGAAGGCGCGCTTGGATGAAGTTACGAACCTACCCTCGATGTACAACGGGCCAATTGATGCGTGTCCCACATAGGACGGTAATTTCACGTCTCCCATTTATTTTCTCGGGCGAATTCCACCGAGCAGAGAGGATGTTTAACGGTTCGTTCAAATTTTGGGAGAACGAGCATCCACGTCTACCTGACCAAGTCGATTTGAATCAAATTTTGAAATATTAGCTTGCCGCTTCTTTTTTAGATGGAGAGATGATGCTCGGGAGTAATGTGTTTTTACATGCTCGTTGCTAGAGATTTACTATATGACAAATAGTTGACCCACTCAAAAACGCGAATCAAACACAAAATGAATTTTCTCGATTCAATGAAATAGCTCGTTCAGTAGGTCAAAATAGTGAACTAAATCCAAAATTGAACACCTCAATCGAGTAACATGTTGTATAGTATTATAGTACTCCATGAACATGTTCAAAGTCAAATTAATGAACTTGTTTGATATACGCATATATCCGTTCATGTGTGGATTGCAAACAACTTGTTCTCCAATTTAAATATTTGAATGCAAGTTTATATCGAAACATGGTTTATATCAGTCTTTGATGCATAAAACGCAACCTCCCCCTCTCCCGGACTCCTGTTCTCTCTCTCTCTCTCTCTCTCTCTCTCTCTTCGACAATCTTCAATTATGTCGCATGCATCCGACACAAAAACCT